>NW_006772053.1:353186-360334 GCF_000442215.2 Lipotes vexillifer
AGCACAGCTGAGGGACTGGAACGGGAGGCATGGAACTGAGATGCTCAGGGACAGAGGGATGGAAGCGGATGGTGAGGGAGGTAATGATCTCCAGGGGCCTAAAGTTCTGACTTCATCCTGACCAAGCCCCTGCTGTGGCAGGAAGGAGGAGGCAGCAGCAGTGGTTTTCTCCCTCTTGAAGGTTAAGGACTTCGTGGAAGTCCATGAAGGGAGGAAGAAGCAGCAGAGGGACGGAGAATTCCTAGCTTAGCTCAGATGAGGTGCTATCTGCACGTATGGGATGTAAGTAAGTTGGGAGCCTGTTTGTGCTGAGTATTCCCTTTTTGGGATCTTCTGAATTCTGCCTGCAAATTATCAGCAATGCTTAAGAGAGAAGTTCTTGCTAAAAAATAAAGATCATGTAAACATTTGTTCATTGAACAAACAGTTATTGAGGGCTTACTTTGTATAAGGCACTAGCTATCGTAAATTCTTTTAGGAGCTAGTTGGGTACAAGGCAACGCAGTAGAAAATTTAAATTGCAAAGTGTATTCTAGTAGTTATTTTTCTTGACTTCAGGAGGTTCCAGTAGTGGAGAAGATAGTATTCTCCACCTTATTTTATGGGGATTCTTGTAACTGTGAGGGTGTGGAAAGAGTACAGTAAGCCTTCAGAGGAGGGAGAGATCACTTCCAGACAGAGAAGTTGGAGAAGACATCATGGAGAGAGTGGTGTTTTAAACTGAAGGTACTGAAGGATGGCTAAGACACGTGGATTTAGGGTAGGATATTGCAGTCAAGCTGTTGTGAGCGCTTGAATTAGGCTGTTTTCCATAGGAATAGAGAATAGGGCATAGGAGTGAGAGAGATGAATGCAGAATCAATAGGTGGTTAGCAAGGGATTTGATAAAAAGAGTGAGAAAGTGTTATGATTTCTGAGCTGGAGTAATTGTGAAGATACTGAGCTCATTATGGATAGAGAAAAATCTGTATGTTTAGTTTAGGTCACGGTGAGACTGAGCAGGCTTTTTGTGTATTCAGGTGGACAGGTGCAGCCAGCAGTAAGAAATGAGGGACTGGAGCTGTGGAAAGGTGCTGGGGCGAAGAGTCCAAGTCCTATAGAAGTCATGGGTTGGCTAAGATCATCAAGGTCTCCAGAAGATAAAATGGTCAAGAATACATCTTTAGGGGGATATCTCTCACTTCGGAAGTAGGAGGAGGAAAAAAGGTGTTCAGAGAGGTGGGGAGCAGAGAGAATTGCAAGAAAAAGGTGGTTATCGTTATCACAAAATAAAAAGATTTACTTTCTTGAGCACAAATAAGCATCCACCTGCTAGATTAGTAGCCAAGAACTTTTGGGTAACTTTAAGAGAAGAATTTTAATAACGTGATGAAGCTGGATGCCAGATGGCAAGGCCCAGGAAGCAAGACAGGGTAAGCAAGTGGAGGTTGTGTAGAGAAAAAAGGAGAAAACAGTTTCACTGTGAGAAATGCTGTTGCAGATCAAGGGACAAGATAAAGCAAAGGGAGAGATCAAAATGCAAAGGTGAACAGGTCATTCTCTTACTCAAAGATATTCGGTAGCTCTTAGGGCCTAGAAGATACAGCTCATATTTCTTTTTTCTTCTTATTGATGTATAACTTATATACCATAAAATTCTCCATTTTAAAATGTACAATTCAGTAGTTATTAGTATATTCTCAGAGTTGTGCAACCATCAACACCATCTACTTCCAGAATATTTTCATCACCCCCCCACAAAAAAAACTCATACCTGTGAACAGTCATTTTCCATTCATCCCACCTCCCAGCCCCTAGCAACCACTAATCTATCTTCTGCATCTATGGGTTTGCCTATTCTGGACATTTTGAATACAAATGGAATAATAAAATATATGTGCCTTTTATGTTATGTCTTCTTTCACTTAGTATAATGTTTGAAAGCTTTACTCATATTGTAGCATGTATCAGTACTTCATTCTTTTTTATGGATGAATAATATTCCATTGCATGGATATACCACATTTTGTTTATCCTATCTTTCTTTACCTGATGGGTATTTAGGTTGTTCCCACCTTTTGGCAATTATGAATAATGCTGCTATGAGCATTTGTGTACAAGTTTTTATTTTGTGGACGTGTTTTTTTATTTTGTGTGAACATATTTTTATTTCTCTTAGGTGTGGTATTGGTGGGCCCTATGGTAACATAAACATATGTTTAACATTTTGAGGAACTGCCAAACTGTTTTCCACAGCAAATGTACCATTTTACATTTCTATCGCCCAATGTATCAGGGTTTTGATTTCTTCATATCCTCACTAACATTTGTTATTATTTATCTTTTTTTTTGCGGTACATGGGCCTCTCCCGTTGTGGACACAGGCTCCGGACGCGCAGGCTCAGGGGCCATGGCTCACATGCTCCGCGGCATGTGGGATCTTCCCGGACCGGGGCATGAACCTGTGTCCCCTGCATCGGCAGGTGGACTCTCAACCACTGCGCCACCAGGGAAGCCCCTTATTTATCTTCTTGATCATAGAGATCCTAGTGTGTGTGAAGTGGTATCTGATTGTGGTTTTGATTTGCATTTCCCTAATGCCTAATGACATTGAGCATCTTTTCATGTGCTTATTGGCCACTTGTGTATCTTATTTGGAGAAATGTCTATTCAAATACCTTCCTCATTTTTAAAAAACATTTATTTATTTATTTATATGGCTGCATCGGGTCTTAGTTGCAGCATGTGGGATCTCATTACAGCATGAGGGATCTTTCATTGCAGCGCGTGGGCTCTTCGTTGTGGCACACAGACTCTCTAGTTGTGGCACACAGGCTCCAAAGCATGCAGGCTCAGTAGTTGCGGTGCACAGGCTTAGTTGCCCTGTGGCATGTGGGATCTCAGTTCCCCGACCAGGGATCAAACCCGCATTCCCTGCATTGGAAGGTGGATTCTTAACCACTGGACCACGAGGGAAGTCCCCTCCTCATTTAAAAATAGAGCTATTTGTCTTTTTGTTGTTGAGTTGTATGAGTTCTTTGTATATTGTTAATATTTGGCACTCATCACATAAATGATTTGCAAATATTTTCCCCCATTATGCCGGTTGTCTTTTCATTTTCTGGATATTGTCCTTTGAAGTTCACATTTCTGGGCCATACAAAGTCCTCCAGGATCTGCTGCCAATCTATCTTCTAGTCTTACCTTTCTTGATCTCTCATTCTACTCATTCTAACTAGATGCATTCACTTTCTATTTTTTAAAAACAGCTAAGTATACTCACCATGCTAATGCCAGTCTCTCCACTGAGATATGCTTCCTATTTCCTCTACAACTATCTAAATCCTACCTGTCCTAAAAAGCCCACCTCAGATTCTGCCTCCTTTTTAAAACCTTCAATGACAGTCTTAGCCTAGAGTGGCCCCTTCTTCCTTCAAACTCCTGTAGTCTGTCTACACTTTCTGTTGTTGCTACCAAATATCTGGCACTTAGCATAAGATATACAGATTCTTATTCTTAATAATTTTTTTCAGCATTTTTACCCAGATGGAAGTGGATCCCTTGCTTTGCATATTTACATTTAAGTGTTTGTCTAAGGAAGAGAGAGGCAGGTTTTTATTTTATTTGTTTTGGGAAAAGCTCTCTATTTCACCTTCAAAACAATGACACATGATTGGCACTAAATCAATTCTCTCTCACAAATTCATATTTATTCCTGATATTAAATATATTTAGCAAACTACCTATCTTTCTTTATAAAAATAAACATTTGCAGTTTGTAAGTTCTGAATGTGATTATCAAAGAAGAATATTGGTAGGAAAACTGATTCCACTAATTTGAATACTCAAAATAAATGCACTGTAATTTATTATTATTCTTTTAATTATATTTATTATTACATGTAAGACGATTAGAGAAATCTGAAAACATAGTTATTTCCAATATTATGATGAAGCTGTCTTTTTAAAAGGAATATTATAGAAACTAACCATTAATATGGAGCCTGGAAAAACTATCTGAATATGTGTTAGCTCCCAGCGGGAACAGTAAGACAGGAGTGAAGATTAAAACTGGGCTATCGTTCTGGAGGAACAGGTTAGCCAGGGTTACAGTCATGACTGACATTGTCTAAAACAGAGGAACATGCCACTAATAAATGACACTTAATCCATGGACAAATACAGAGAACAGAATAGAGAATAAAACCTGAAGTGGTCAAGAATCACGTGAGAGAAATATTAGAAAAAAAATATCACTCCTCCCCTTCATATTTCTTTAACTAGGAAGATAAATGTTCATGTTGTATTTTGACGCTGGTGATGGATGAAATAACATTGACTTATTTTTTCCTTCTTGAAAAATTGATATGTTTATGTTGTTTTTAAGGTAGAAGAAAGAAATGGGGATGGATATCCAATTTCTTGCTATTCCTTCTTCACCAAATTAAGCAGGGGTTATACACATAACTGAAGAGGCCATGTACAAGCCAAGTGAACTCAAGGCCAAGATCTTGGTATAAATGATAGATATGGAAAAATATTTATCAAGCTAGGTTCTCTGCTTCTTCCCCCTGCCCCCTATGCAAGGGGGAAAATCAAACATTTCTTTGGGCTGGGGAAGAGAGAGTGAGGGTTAGAGAGAAAGCCAGAGAGCTCTAGATCACTGAGAAGGGATGCTGCCCCATGCCACCTCCTCAGGCAAAGTCCCCGGGCAGAGGACTCAAACCCTCTGACATACTTGGCAACCTGAGCAATGGAGATGCATGCAGAAGATACAGGGAAGTGGCTCAAGAAATGACAAGGTCCAGAGTTCCTCCACACACCTGACATGATATAGCAGCAAGAGAGTGGCTATGATGACAAGTTATGTTTGGCTTGAAAGAGTCTAAGATAGCCCATCAACACTTGTACTTCCATTACCAAGAGTAAATGCTGAAATTGCCACATTGTTCTGTTTCCTGAGAGAGCTGTGCAGAAGTTAGCTGAGGGTCAGTAGGTGAACCTAAATGGACCTCACAATTGTGACACAGGGATGCTATAATGGAAGGCAGACTGCACCACACAATTTAGGAGTAGGGGTGGTTGGAGATATCTTGGTGGTTTCCACCACAGAAGATGTCAGTTGAGGACTAAATGGGATCGTATGAACATGTCAGAGGATGTCATGGTGGACTAGGTCTCTTCTCCAGAGGCATGGACAATACAGAAGGACCTTAGAATGTAAATGTTTCTCTAGGGAGAAGGAGACGGAGGGAAAGTTTATCCATAATTGACTAGGATCACATATCTATCATAGGGGAGAGCAGCAGCATGCTGGTAAATGTTTAACAGCTGGCTCTCTCCAGCAAGGAAACCAAACCAAACCAAACCAAACCCATATTTGTAACATTTGCTGATTTCCACTGGTGTAAATACTCCCACCTCAGCCAATTTCAAACTAGCAATCTGATGTCACTGAGTTTGGACCTGGGAAGAAATGAACACAATCAGCTTTTGAGCCAGTACCAGACCATCCTGTCATACCACTGGGGGAGGATATCTGAACACAAAGTGAGATGTTATAGAAAAAAAAAAAAAGGAAGTTAAAATTTTTGTACATCTGAGTACAGGGCTTAAAAACTTGTTTCTGCTGTAATTGGATTAGACTATGTTTTGATCATTGTTTTCTTGGTCAATCATTTCACATGATGCTTTTAAAATTCATTAGCATTTGGGTTAATTTTCCCAGATGATTTGCAAAGGGAGAGCAAGGGCGGGTAGTCATCCTTGCTTGTTTTCCCCTCCTACTGGATTGATTGTACAATATGATTATTGCATCTTTAATCATTCTTACATCTTCAAAGGGAACAAGGGTTTCTAAATATTTCCGAGCCTAAGAATAGGTAAAAGTAAATTCTAGGTGGAATGAAGTGGAAAGGGCCTAAGATAGGAGTGTTCAGTTAGAGAAAAGCAGTGCACCATTACTTTTTGAGGGATTACGGGGCTGCCATCCACTGCCAGTTTATAATATTCTAGCCTTTCAAGTCCGTAGGAAAGAGACCACTTATGTCCCAGGTTATTCTTTGTTGTATAACCATATGACTCCTTATACATTTAACAGTGTGTTTCAAAAGTTTTTAAGAGCTAAAGTGAGATGCAGTAACTCTTCAGCTCTTTATGATATTCATAATATTTAGCTAACAATAGGGCTCCTTAAAGAGCGAGTCTCCTATTCCATGATGATGTTTTTCTATTGACATATTATTGGACATGAAAAAATTAGGAAAAGAAGACACTAAGCTAAGTAATGAAAGTGAGTAATGAATTTTATACACACCCTCTAGGAAATCAGCATTACTTCCCAGTCATACTTCACAGTATTAACAAGAATAAAAGCCTAATATGTGATAATAAAAGGGTAATAAAAGGCAACTGCAGGGACTTCCCTGGTGGTCCAGTGGGTAAGACTCCACACTCCCAATGCAGGGGGCCCAGCTTTGATCCCTGGTCAGGGAACTAGATCCCTCATGAGTGCAGCAACTAAGAGTTCACATGCCAAAACTAAGAAGTCCGCATGTCACAACTAAAGACCCCGTATGCGGCAACAAAGATCCCACGTGCTGCAACAAAGATCCAGCACAACCAAAATAAATAAATAAATAAAAAAGTCAATTGCATATTTATCAGGAAACTAGCTGTGATTATTCATCTGGCTTCTTGGTTATAACATTAAAAATACAACCAGAATTCCTTACAAGAGTACTATAAAAGCTGAATGAGTTAAATTTCTCTAGGCAATTTTCAACACTAAGAAAAAAGATGCCTTTTCAAACTAATGACTATTTCATAGACGCAGTGGAGAGATACTCAGCATCTGTAATTCTCTTTGGCCCAAGAGTGAAGAGATAAGTAGTAATCATGCCTTCAAGGTAGAATTCATAATCAAATCCTTAATTAAACGCAATATGGAAAGTTCTTAATAAATATCAAAATCTGACTATCAGATTTTCTGGCAAATATTTAATGCTGTGTTCAGTATCTGCTATCTGAACATCACTGTGGAAAGAATTAAGCCTTTCTTTTTATTTACTGGGTGCTTTGGACTATCACTGTCATATTTAAATTGAGAAGTACACTATATATATATATATATATATATATATATATATATTTTTTTTTTTTTTTTTTTT
>NW_006772053.1:360587-368026 GCF_000442215.2 Lipotes vexillifer
TTGTGGTACGCGGGCCTCTCACTGCTGTGGCCTCTCCTGTTGCGGAGCACAGGCTCCGGACGCACAGGCCCAGTAGCCATGGCTCATGGGCCCAGCCGCTCCACGGAATGTGGGATCCTCCTGGACTGGGGCACGAACCCGTGTCCCCTGCATCTGCAGGCGGACTCTCAACCACTGCGCCACCAGGGAAGCCCAAGAAGTACACTATATTTTAATAACACACCTTCACAGTATCCTATTTTTGCTTTACACATACTTAACACTTTCCAGAGGAATTTCAACTCATTTTACTATTTTTAAAATTTATATTAATTATGTATTAAGTGAATATGTGTGGCTGATTCTTTCTTCAGGGAGTTTTTAATCAGCCCTCTTATATTCATCCAGACCAAAAATCTCATTGTCTTTCTTGACTCCTCTTTTTCTCATACCACACATCTTTACATTCTCTTTAGTACTTGTCATTCTTTAACACACCATATAAGTTATATATTTATCTTGCTTATCATGTCTCCCTGGCAAGAAGGTAAGTTCCATGAGGGCAGAGATTTTTGTCTGTGTTATTCATTATTGTGTCATCAGTGCCTAGAATAGTTGAGTAAACATTTGTTAAATGAATGAATGAAATATTTTATTCATGTGGATTAACCGTTATAAAACATGTAAAAGTATTTAAATGGTACAAGATTACGTGCTGTATTTATATTGTACTGAGAACGAGAACAAGCAAAGGACAAGTGCTTTTATCCTACGAAGGCAGTTGTTCAGATTTCTCAATTAGGACAAAATGTCATCTTCTTGATACCAAGTACACACAGGCTTCTAGAAAGAGGTAGGGTTTCAGATCCTGCTTGAAACTTGGAAGGAATACATTACAACCACCTTCTTTGAGTTTGAGAACACCTGAATTTCAGCAAAATGTTGGAAATTAGAGTAGACTAGCTAGACAGGCAGTACTATAGCATAGTTGTTAAGAGAGGGGTTCCAAAGTGAGAAAACCTGAATTTGTACTGGGGGTCTAGGGTGTTATATCTATGAGAATTTGGGCAAATTGTTAAATTTATTTGCCTCATTTCCTCATCTCCAAAATGAGGATAATTATAGTACCTGCTTCATAGGGTTGTTGTGACTATTAAATGAATTAATTCATGTAAACCACTTAAAGCAATGTTTGAACATAATAAGTGCTCATTACAATGGAATTAGTATTTTCATCATTATTCTTTTGACCGTAAACACTGTGAAGTCAGAGGCCATTAGCCAAATCAAGGCAGCTGATGCCCTGAAAACTTGGGTCAGAGAAGATACTGAATTGGAAATGGATCACTGTTATCCAAGGTAGAACAATATTGGGGGTGGTGGGGATGGCGGGGGGTAGTTCAAGGAACATTTCACAGTGGAGGGTTCTGAAGTCAGATTGGTTGGATTTTCTGACCATCATTACAGGCTGTAAAGGGGAGGATAGAGGGAGGGAATGTATTCCCAAAGCCCCTATCATAATTTTTCCCAAATTTCTGATATTCCAGTAGACAGTGAAGTGAAGGGGTAAGGTCAGAGTAGAGACAGCTGGCAGGGAAGGAGAGACAGTGTTTTAGCTGTGACTGGAAAATGCTATTCAGTAGGAGGAGTATATAAAATATTCCCATTAAAAAATAGAAAACTGAGAAACTAAGAAGTAATTTGAAATAAAGTCAAAGATAGAGTCAAATAACCAGATGACATGCCAAAATTCTATCAGCCATTTGATGTTTCTGAATATCTTGGTGTCTAGCATTGTGTAGGTAAAATATCCAGCTGCTTGTCTAAATTTTTCATTTTTCATCCAGATGTTTCCATCCCTTATTGTACATGGATATATTTAATAATATTTATAGTTTAATTAGGCATTTATGAAAGCAATTATGAAGTTTGATTGGATATTCATAGTTTTGAAACTATAAAGAATGGCATAAAATGTTTGTACTGCTATAATAAAATTCTATTTTTATTTTGCAAAGATGTACTTGATTTTTCAATAGAAGAAAGAATATAAAAAATTCAGTGTAATAAATTTGACACATCTGTTCTTCCTGTACAGAATCCTAGAACTGTGGGGCTGAAATGCACATTAGGTCACAGACTGGCTCTAACAGAAGGCCACCTTCATGAGAAAAGACTTTGGGCAAGGGATATCTAAGATTCATATGGAGACGACAGATGCCTTTCTGAAGTTTTTGTCAATTAACCCTCTTTCAGGATTTTGTAGATGTTGCTCAAAATCCATCTTCGTCCTTTTCCCTCAGGCCAACCTTATAAATATTTAAAGGCAACTCTCGTGTCTCTCCTAACTTCTTGCTACCTCAGACTATATATGTCTTTTTTTCCCATCATTCGTCATATGATTGTGTTGAACCGCTTCTCTACCCTAATCACAAGCCTCTGTATATAGATTTCTGTATTTTAATTTCCTTTGAAAACTATGACACTGATAATAATCAGGATACTCTCCCTGGAGTCTGACTAGAACAGAGGGCAAGGGGATGATTACTTTTCTTATTTTGGACTCTACAGATATGCATGCAGCCCAATACATAAGTTTTCACCAGTGCTTTTGGAGTTACATTTCATTGTTGATTTCTATTAGCTGATGTTAACCAAAACAACTGGATTCTTTTCATGTGAGCTGCTCTCATTCTGTATATCCACCACCCTGTTAGGGAGCTTTGGTTGTACGCCACCAGTGAGAACATGGCATTGCTTTTCTCCCTACTAAGTTTTATCTTGTAAGCTTCTGTACATCATTCAGCCTGTTTAGAAGTTTGAGTGTGTGTCTAGTATGGTACCTATCTTTTCCATTGTTAGGTCAGCTGAAGATTTAAAAAAGCATGGTTTCGATGTGTTTATTTAAGCATTTGATTAAAATCTCAATAAAACAGAGCTAGACCTGAAGTACGTCCTTGGAGATATCTCTCCTGGCTGGTAAGCAGCGAGGAGGGCCTTCCAACCATTCATTGCATGTAATCTCTGGAGAAGATCTGTGTTTACTCAGAGTCTGAGGAAAATCTTTGGGAATAAACACGTTTTGTTGTGGAGTTTACAATTTAAGCACCTTAAGGGTTTCACTTATTGCTAAGAATTAACATCTAATTAATTTGTTAAAATGTTTCAACAACAGCAGAGTAGGTAAAGGGAAAAAAAGCAAAGCAGAAAAAAAAAAAAAGACTGGTTGATGCCATGTGCAAGACGTGAAGTTGAATTGTGCCCTGATTAATTGATTAAGGATGGTTCCTGTGGTGAATAATTATGTTCAATAACTGTCAATATAATTTGCAATCAATTATCACTTACAAAACCAGCCTATAGCAAACTCAGTTTTACATGCATCCTAATGTACCTGCCACATTAGGAAGCATTACTTTCCACTTTTAAAATCATGTCCTGTATTCAATGAACATTCTCACTTTTTATACAAGGTGCCTTCCTTCCACTTTCAGAAACTGCCTAAAGTTTGTTTTTTCTTTTCTTTCTAGGAAGTCCATTGTGATTAGTGGCTGCGTCAGAAGTCACCCAGCCCGTAGTAGATTGAATTTCTTAAAATTCATCACTCTCCTGTACAGGCATTATACATCCACATGTTTGATATAACCTCATGGTAGGTGAAGAAAATTTCCTGTCTTTGACTCTGGGACTTTGTCATGTGACTTGCTTTGACCAATGGGTGTTAACAGATGTGCCATAAGCAGAGGCTTGAAATGTGCTTATGATAGATGGGCCTGCCCTCTTGTGTGTCACCATGAGAAGAGCTTCCCCTGGTAGCTGCTTGCACTTTCAGCCTGGATCCCAGAATGAATACACATGGAACAGAACTGAGCCCAGCCTGCAGCAAGGAGTCACATCCAGTCAGACCTACAACCTGAAGCAGTTTCCCACTGAACCCAGCTTAGATGAGCTGAATCCTAACTGACCTAGAGCCTGTAAGCATAAGAATAAATGTCTATTGTTACATGCCTCTGCATTTTGGGGTTGACTTTTTAATGCTGCAATAGATAACAACACAGCTTTTACTACCAAGCACTATTTCTTAATACAAGTGGGATATTTATTGTCCACTCTATCACTTAAGCTTAGTAGCAATTCATCTAGTCAGAATTTGGCTGCAAGAAACCTCATTCATCTGTAATGCAGCCAAGAACACAGAAGAGAGAGAAAGAGATCTCCCAGTGGCCAAAATAGACAAAATGTCCACATACTAACACTCACACATTTATCCATAGGAGAATTCTTCACACACTCACTTAGATATATTTAATCTAACTTTTATATTCAATATAAAGTCTTTGCTAATCTGCTGTCTTAGGTATGAGAAAGTATAAGAAGTAATATAAATGTGAGATAAAGGCTTTTACATTAGGCACCTGAAAGGAAATACATAGATAACATATGGTTTGATAGGAAGTGAGAAAACATGGGAAGTACAGTAGTCTGGAATATTCAGTGTGGAGCCAGAAATCAACCTACTTCTGTAGGCCCTGAGAGCATCACTGCTTTCCTGCAAGGCTCCAAAACAGAGGTTCACAAAGATGCATACTTTTGGGGCATAATGTAGCATGCTAGGATAGGTAAACATGGGTCATCTTTTTGAAATTTTAAACTTTCTTTTTAGACTTTATGCTAAATTAAAATAGTAGGTCCAGGCTTTTGAATTTTATGGACAAGTAAAAGAGGAGGGGCTCTGTGTTTTCTTCCCAATTAAAGACATTTATCAATATCATTTCATAAAGGAAGGTTATTTTAACATTAACCAAATAGGAGCGACATAAACCTACCCAAAAGAGGTCATTTGGCCAAGTGGACACTTTGTCAAATCTATGAACCAGTGTTAGGAAACCACTGATTTAAATAACTAACTTCATTTTTAAACAAAGATATATTATGAAATGCAAAATTTAGATAATAATTTAAGATAAAAATAGGGCATTTCATGCCTATTCTCTTGGAAACAAATGTTCAATCTCTTAGGCTGATAAAAGTTGTGTAGACAAATTTGAGAGATGATGCGCTCATTGTTAAATCAAGTCCATGTTGGCCTATTTGAGAAAACAGAGAAGTATATTCTGCATTCTAGGACGAAGCACAGATTTCCATCAAATGGTTAAAATATAAAAGATTATGATGCTTTAAAGTTAAGAGTATATTTTTGTTTACCTGGAAATATAACTCTGGAGTCATGTGTTACCCATGTATTCTAGATAACTGAGTCATTATTGTGTATCAATCAAGCAAATCTCACCTCTTCCAGGAAACTTCCAGTGAGATGTAGCACCGAGTTAATTCATGGTGATTCTTAGAACCACAGAAATGTCAGTTCGTGTCCAGGGCTGACCTCTATAGGAAAGAAGAGGACATGGCCTGCATGAATGGAGTTGAAGGTCAAGTTGTTCCCCCAAGCATTCCCTACCTGCCTGCAATTTCCTCCACTGGTGTAGTTACTATGACTTTTATAATGAATTACCAGGCCAGGCAAACCACACAGGCCATGAACACTTCCCACCATGTGCTAAGAGGGATGCGAGACACATACATGTATTACTCCTGCCTCAAAGAGTTTATAATGTAACTGGAGAGATAAGGTGGATATGAGACAGTGAAACAAAACAATAAAGACAAAGTAGTAGTTAACTGAGAATGAAACTACGTGTTGTTTCCAGGATTTGTAGGAAGTTTGAGGAGGAGAAGTGTAGCAGGACTGGAGTAGCAGGAAGGTTTCAGGGCCTGAGGAGTAGTCCTTGAGTGAGACTATGATTGAAGGGAGTGGCCAGAAGCAGAGAGGTCATCCCAGGAGACTGCCATGTTGGCGGGTGGTGACTTGAATGGCAGGAACCCATCAGCAGCAGTGAAAAGTACTTTTGGATGGTTAGGAGTAATGCCAGGAGATCAAGGGCATTAGAATTAGAATTAAAGTAAAAGGAAATGAAAGGCTTTTGAGTAGATAAGTAATTCGATGATAAGTAAGGCTGACCTGAAGACAAGAATAACAAGAGGACAACAGTTAAATGTGTAAGTGAACCACTTTTTAAATTGATGGATTCTTCATAAATTTAGGCAACGTAAGGGGACCCTGAAGAGATGAGATAAACGGTAGGTAGGTGAGTTCCCCTGTGCGCATGTGTGTGGGAGAAGGAAGGGGAGATTTGAGGATGGGCAAATGTCAGAAGGACGATGTGATACTTGGGTGATCAATACCCGTTCACAGTTTGACTTCTGCAGTCCTGGGAGGTGCATTTGGTTCACAAGTTTTGGGGTTGTGAACCAGCTCTGAGTTCTCAGGAAAACCAACCTCTCCAGGAAATTAGGGGAGGGATAATGCTATGCCTCTTATCTCTTAAAAGATAAATCAGTTGGTGGTGGTAGAAACAATGGTTGTGGGGCATGCTCCTGCATCTTTTATTATGGCTGCAAAGTTCTCCAACTCTATAATCACTGTGGAAAGCAGAAATGCACTTTTACTGAGGACTTTCGATGTGTTTAATTTAATCAAATGCAAACATCAACCCTGTGATTTGCATACTGCTTTTCATTAACACATGAGGAGGTGAACACTCAGTAAAGGTCACATGGTGATAAGGGTGACGCCAGGGTTCCATGCTGGTCTTTCGACCACATATAACTTTGTCTTGCTGTGTTCTTTTTCTCTCATGACCTGGAAAGAAATGAGCATCTCAGAAGATCGAGTTGCTGGACAAAGTGAAACTATGCATAAAGAGAAAAAGCATTTTGTTTAAGAACTCAAATAATGGAAAATAAAAGCAGCACATATGTGTAAACTATATATCCATTTATGCACTCCTCTTTCTCTCTAGATAACAAGTGCTGTTTGAAATGGAAGTTTTTTGTACTTAAATATAGAGAACCTGAAACAAGATGTTTCAATTCTCAATCAAGAACTTACAGACACAATAAAAGTGTTTTTTGGACTCTGGAGCCTGCAGACAGCACCCTGGGAAAACTGGCGAAGCCAGGGGAGGAAACATTTATCCTGCCTCAGATGAAATATCGGCCAGCTCTGTGAATTGACAGCCCAAAACAAGATAAACAGCCGTGTGGATGAAAGGCTCTTGCTGCTCCAGCCAGGAGTCAGGACTCTGCCTCTGAGGTGGGAGAGCCAACTTCAGGACACTGGTCAACAAGAGACCTCCCAGCTCCACATAATATTAAACGGTGAAAATCTCCCAGAGATCTCCATCTCAACACCAGCACCCAGCTTCACTCAACGACCAGCAAGCTACAGTGCTGGACACCCTATGCCAAACAACTAGCAAAACAGGAACACAACCCCACCCATTAGCAGAGAGGCTGCCTAAAATCATAATAAGTCCACAGACACCCCAAAACACACCACCAGACGTGGACCTGCCCACTAGAGAGACAAGATCCAGCCTCATCCACTAGAACACAGGCAC
>NW_006772053.1:368853-400264 GCF_000442215.2 Lipotes vexillifer
GCCTGCTGGACACCCTATGCCAAACAACTAGCAAAACAGGAACACAATGCCACCCATTAGCAGAGAGGCTGCCTAAAATCATAATAAGGCCACAGACACCCAAAAACACCCCACCAGACGTGGACCTGCCCACTAGAGAGACAAGATCTAGCCTCATCCACCACGACACAGGCACTAGTCCCCTCCGCCAGGAAGCCTACACAAACCACTGAACCAACCTTAGCCACTGGAGACAGACATCAAAAAGAACGGGAACTACGAACCTGCAAACTGAGGACAGTCTCAGAGACCTCTGGGACAACATTAAACGCACCAACATTCGAATTATAGGGGTTCCAGAAGAAGAAGAGAAAAAGAAAGGGACTGAGAAAATATTTGAAGAGATTATAGTTGAAAACTTCCCTAATATGGGAAAGGAAATCGTTAATCAAGTCCAGGAAGCACAGAGAGTCCCATGCAGGATAAATTCAAGGATAAATATGCCAAGACACATATTAATCAAACTGTCAAAAACTAAATACAAAGAAAGCATATTAAAAGCAGCAAGGGAAAAACAACAAATAACACACAAGGGAATCCCCATAAGGTTAACAGCTGATCTTTCAGCAAAAACTCTGCAAACCAGTAGGGACTGGAAGGACATATTTAAAATGATCGAGGAGAAAAACCTGCAACCAAGATTACTCTACCCAGCAAGGATCTCATTCAGATTTGATGGAGAAATTAAAACCTTTACAGACAAGCAAAAGCTGAGAGAGTTCAGCACCACCAAACCACCTTTCCAACAAATGCTAAAGGAACTTCTCTAGACAAGAAACACAAGAGAAGGAAAAGACCTATAATAACGAACACAAAACAATTTAGAAAATGGGAATAGGAACATACATATCGATAATTACCTTAAATGTAAATGGACTAAATGCTCTCAACAAAAGACACAGATCGGCTGAATGGATACAAAAATAAGACCCATATATATGCTGTCTACAATAGACCCACCTCAGACCTAGAGACACATACAGACTAAAAGTAAGGGGATGGAAAAAGGTATTCCATGCAAATGGAAACCAAAATAAAGCTGGAGTAGCAATTCTCATATCAGACAAAATGGATGTTAAAATAAAGACTATTAGAAGAGACAAGGAGGACACTACATAATGATCAAGGGATCAAATCAAGAAGAAGATATAACAATTGTAAATATTTATGCACCCAACATAGGAGCACGTCAATATATAAGGCAAATACTAACAGCCATAAAAAGGGAAATCGACACTAACACATTCATAGTAGGGGACCGTAACACCCCACTTTCACCAATGAAGAGATCATCCAAAATGAAAATAAATAAGGAAACACAAGCTTTAAATGATACATTAAACAAGATGGACTTAATTGATATTTATAGGACACTCCATCCAAAAACAACAGAATACACATTTTTCTCAAGTGCTCATGGAACATTCTCCAGGATAGATCATATCTTGGGTCACAAATCAAGCCTTGGTAAATTTAAGAAAATTGAAATTGTATCAAGTATCTTTTCCGACCACAACGCCATGAGACTAGATATCAATTATAGGAAAAGATCTGTAAAAAATACAAACACATGGAGGCTAAACAATACACTACTTAATAACGAAGTGATCACTGAAGAAATCAAAGAGGAAATTAAAAAATACCTAGAAACAAATGACAATGGAGATACAACGACCCAAAACCTATGGGATGCAGCAAAAGCAGTTCTAAGAGGGAAGTTTATAGCAATACAAGCCCACCTTAAGAAGCAGGAAACATCTCGAATAAACAACCTAACCTTGCACCTCAAGCAATTAGAGAAAGAAGAACAAAAAAACCCCAGAGTTAGCAGAAGGAAAGAAATCATAAAAATCAGATCAGAAATAAATGAAAAAGAAATGAAGGAAACAATAGCAAAGATCAATAAAACTAAAAGCTGGTTCTTTGAGAAGATAAACAAAATAGATAAACCATTAGCCAGACTCATCAAGAAAAAAAGGGAGAAGACTCAAATCAATAGAATCAGAAATGAAAAAGGAGAAGTAACAACTGACACTGCAGAAATAAAAAAAATCATGAGGGATTACTACAAGCAACTCTATGCCAATAAAATGGACAATCTGGAAGAAATGGACAAATTCTTAGAAATGCACAAACTGCCAAGACTGAATCAGGAAGAAATAGAAAATATGAACAGACCAATCACAAGCACTGAAATTGAAACTGTGATTAAAAATCTTCCAACAAACAAAAGCCCAGGACCAGATGGCTTCACAGGCGAATTCTATCAAACATTTAGAGAAGAGCTAACACCTATCCTTCTCAAACTCTTCCAAAATATAGCAGAGGGAGGAACACTCCCAAACTCATTCTACGAGGCCACCATCACCTTGATACCAAAACCAGACAAGGATGTCACAAAGAAAGAAAACTACAGGCCAATATCACTGATGAACATAGATGCAAAAATCCTCAACAAAATACTAGCAAACAGAATCCAACAGCACATTAAAAGGATCATACACCATGATCAAGTGGGGTTTATTCCAGGAATGCAAGGATTCTTCAATATACGCAAATCTATCAATGTGATTAACCATATTAACAAATTGAAGGAGAAAAACCAAATGATCATCTCAAGAGATGCAGAGAAAGCTTTTGACAAAATTCAACACCCATTTATGATAAAAACCCTGCAGAAAGCAGGCATAGAGGGAATTTTCCTCAACATAATAAAGGCCATATATGACAAGCCCACAGCCAACAGCATCCTCAATGGTGAAAAACTGAAATCATTTCCTCTAAGATCAGGAACAAGACAAGGTTGCCCACTCTCACCATTCTTATTTATCATAGTTTTGGAAGTTTTAGCCACAGCAATCAGAGAAGAAGAGGTAATAAAAGGAATCGAAATCAGAAAAGAAGAAGTAAAGCTGTCACTGTTTGTAGATGACATGATACTATACATAGAGAATCCTAAAGATGCTACCAGAAAACTACTAGAGCTAATCAATGAATCTGGTAAAGTAGCAGGATACAAAATTAATGCACAGAAATCTCTGGCATTCCTATATACTAGTGATGAAAAATCTGAAAGTGAAATCAAGAAAACACTCCCATTTACCACTGCAACAAAAAGAATAAAATATCTAGGAATAAACCTACCTAAGGAGACAAAAACCTGTATGCAGAAAATTATAAGACACTGATGAAAGAAATTAAAGATGATACAAATAGATGGAGAGATATACCATGTTCTTGGATTGGAAGAATCAACATTGTGAAAATGACTCTACTACCCAAAGCAATCTATAGATTCAATGCAATCACTATCAAACTACCACTGGCATTTTTCAAAGAACTAGAACAAAAAAATTTCACAATCTCTATGGAAACACAAAAGACCCTGAATAGTCAAAGCAATCTTGAGAACGAAAAACGGAGCTGGAGGAATCAGGCTCCCTGACTTCAGACTATACTACAAAGCTACAGTAATCAAGACAGTATGGTACTGGCACAAAAACAGAAAGATAATCAATGGAACAGGATAGAAAGACCGGAGATAAACCCACACACATATGGACACCTTATCTTTGATAAAGGTGGCAGGAATGTACAGTGGAGAAAGGACAGCCTCTTCAATAAGTGGTGCTGGGAAAACTGGACAGGTACATGTAAAAGTATGAGATTAGATCACTCCCTAACACCATACACAAAAGTAAGCTCAAAATGGATTAAAGACCTGAATATAAGGCCAGAAACTATCAAGCTCTTAAGGAAAACATAGGCAGAACACTCTATGACATGAATCACAGCAAGATCCTTTTTGACCCACCTCCTGGAGAAATGGAAATAAAAACAAAAATAAGCAAATGGGACCTAATGAAACTTCAAAGCTTTTGCACAGCAAAGGAAACCATAAACAAGACCAAAAGACAATCCTCAGAATGGGAGAAAATATTTGCAAATGAATCAACTGACAAAGGATTAATCTCCAAAATTTACAAGCAGCTCATGCAGCTCAATAACAAAAAAACAAACAACCCAATCAAAAAATGGGCGGAAGACCTAAATAGACATTTCTCCAAAGAAGATATACAGACTGCCATCAAACACATGAAAGAATGCTCAACATCATTAATCATTAGAGAAATGCAAATCAAAACTACAATGAGATATCATCTCACACCAGTCAGAATGGCCATCAACAAAAAATCTAGAAACAATAAATGCGGGAGAGGGTGTGGAGAAAAGGGAACACTCTTGCACTGCTGGTGGGAATGTGAATTGGTTCAGCCACTATGGAGAACAGTATGGAGGTTCCTTAAAAAACAACAAATAGAACTACCATATGACCCAGCAATCCCACTACTGGACATATACCCTGAGGAAACCAAAATTCAAAAAGAGTCATGTACCAAAATGTTCATTGCAGCTGTATTTACAATAGCCCGGATATGGAAACAACCTAAGTGCCCATCGTCGGATGAATGGATAAAGAAGATGTGGCACTATATATATACAATGGAATATTACTCAGCCATAAAAAGAAACGAAATTGAGATATTTGTAATGAGATGGATAGACCGAGAGTCTGTCATACAGAGTGAAGTAAGTCAGAAAGAGAAAGACAAATACCGTATGCTAACACATATATATGGAATTTAAGAAAAAAAATGTTATGAAGAACCTAGGGGTAAGACAGGAATAAAGACACAGACCTACTGGAGAACGGACTTGAGGATATGGGGAGGGGGAAGGGTGAGCTGGGATAGGGCGAGAGAGAGACATGGACATACATTTACTAACAAACGTAAGGTAGATAGCTAGTGGGAAGCAGCCACATGGCACAGGGATATCGGCTCGGTGCTTTGTGACCGCCTGGAGGAGTGGGATAGGGAGGGTGGGAGGGAGGGAGACGCAAGAGGGAAGAGATATGGGAACATATGTATATGTATAACTGATTCACTTTGTTATAAAGCAGAAACTAACACACCATTGTAAAGCAATTATACCCCAATAAAGATGTTAAAAAAAAAAAAAAAGTGTTTTTTGTACAGTGTTCAGGCGAGGCCCAGGAGTAGGGGAAGGGATAAGGTGGGACCTACATGTTGTTCGGAGCCTCTTGACTCCTTCCGTCCTAGATGCTCTTCTCCTTAAAAAAAGTACTTATTTTCATATGTGTAAAATTTCCTTTGGACGAAGGGTTATAGGTCTTAAAAAATGAGGGCCAATTTCTTTCTTTCTTTTTTTTTTTAAGTACTTGTTCCCGTCATTCTTTTTTTAAATTAAATTAATTAATTAATTAATTAATTAATTAATTAATTTTTGTCTGCATTGGGTCTTCACTGCTGTTTGCAGGCTTTCTCTAGTTGTGGCGAGTGGGGGCTACTCTTCGTTGTGGTGTGCGGGCTTCTCACTGCTGGGGCTTCTCTTGTTGCAGAGCATGGGCTCTAGGCGTGTGGCTTCAGTAGTTGTGGCGGTGGGCTCAGTAGTTGTGGCTCGTGGGCTCTAGAGCACAGGCTCAGTAGTTGTGGCGCATGGGCTTAGTTGCTCTGTGGCATGTGGGATCTTCCCAGACCAGGGCTTGAACCCGTGTCCCCTGCATTGGCAGGTGGATTCTTAACCACTGCGCCACCAGCGAAGTTCGAGGGCCAATTTCTAAGTCCAGTTCCTTTCTTTTTTCCCAAACACCATCAGCTGAACAACTCAACTGAATTTACTCTGAAATCAAACCTTGTTTTATGTTTAGTGCTACAAATGACACAATGCAGAATACGTTATTCTAAACATGTAAGAAAATATGATCAAGATATTCAAATAATGACTAAATATACCTGCATAACCATTCAAGTGACAGAAAAACTGACTCCCGAGGAAAAGCAGCTGGGCCAGCCACATAAATAACAGGCCCTGTTTCAAGATCCTTTGGGTAAATGGAGGATGAACTTACTCTTGGGAAAGCAAGTGGCATAAAGAGTCTAAGTGTTATACAGAGCAACAAGTCAGATATCAACTAGAAACATCATCATTTAGGTCTTTACAGGAGAGTTTTAGGGATGAAATAGGAGACCAAAGAAATAGGAGCTCCTGATATATATTCTTGGATTTGCTCTCCAGACTAGTTTTAGTATTTTATGTTACCAAAGCTCATCAAAATATTATAGGAATGTTAGTTACCCCACAACTTCATTAATTGGGTATTATCATTTTAAAGATCTTTGCTGGCTTCAGGCCTTTCAAAAAATCCCAGCTGGAGGAGGTACAGCCTTCCTCATCAAGTGGTGTCCCGAGTTGCTGCCCATTACTATGGGAGCATGGAGCTGTAGAGAGCAGCACCTAGGGAAATTGTCCTAATTTGTGCCATCTTGGGGGAAGCCTACAGCCAATCCATTGGAACTAAAGCTTTCCATAGAGCACAGGTTCATCTGAATGAACATATAGTTAGCAATCTATAGCGGTGAACAATCTGAGATAATTTGAACTTTTGAATAACCAACTGCAGTACAATGTTTGAAAAGCTGTAAAAAAGACTTCTTCACAATCCACAATTGAAGACGGAGAGTTTTATAATTCTGCCCCAGAATTCCATTTTAAACATTTTATAGGTAAATACAAGTAAATGACATGTATTTAAAATTGAATTTGTTCTCAAACCTGTTTCAACTTGAGCAATTGCTGCAATAAAATTTCCTTTAATATCTTTGTTTAACTGCCATTGGTAAAAAACCCTAAATCTGAAGCTATTTCTAAAATTGAAGATTGAACATAATTGATATTAAGTACCATTAAGCTCATTATTGGTCTTGTGAAGATATTTCTATATTCTCTGGGACAGATATCATCTCAGGGAAAAGAAAGTTCATCTCTCATGTGTTTCTTCTATTAAATTCTGTTCACCAGACTATGCTGTGTAATGTGCTAGCCTCTGAATACCAGAAAAATGAGGCACAAACCCAATCTTCAAGAAACTCTGTCTAGAGGTGAGTGGCATATGTACATGTACACAAATAATGCATTGCGATGGGTGCTGTAATAGAGAGACACATATAAGTGCTTTGGAAACAAATGTGAAGTTAATAATTATGAAGTCACAGTAGGGGGAATGGGATGAGAAAGGTCAGGGAAACGAATAAGAGATGGCATTTCATCTGGGACTTAATTGATGAACAGGAGTTTGTCAGGTTGATGAGGAGGCAAGGAGATTCCAGATACTGGGAAGAAAATTCAGGTTACAGTGGGAAATTTAGTGTGCTTAGAGATATGGCCACATGAAGAGGAAGAGGGTAGACAGGAGCCTGGAAATCCCAACCAGGTAAGCTGTGGGCAGGCTGTGAACTACATGTTTATTTGTCCATTGAATACTGAGCTAGAATGCACTTTTACTCAAAATCCTAGAGTTGTGGGACAAGCTCTCACTTCATTGCCTCTGTAAAGGATTGCATTTCCTTTCTTCTAAGAGGTATACAAAAGGAAAAAAGATTTTGAGAATGAATTCCAATGTAACTCTTTCTAACAACATTTATTTGCATTTGATTTTTCTAAAAGAAACAACATCCAGCGTATGGATCTTTAGAAACGTGTGTGATTTTGCTGAAATATATATTCCTACAGAACCATAATACTTTCTATCATATCTTTCCTATTCCACAAAAAAAGTTCTTAAAATGAATGACAAGCCAATGGTATAGCATTATCTCTACTACGAATTCTTAGAGATAGTGTTTGTCAGTGTTTGAATAGTGCTTTTTTTTGCATGGGGACAAGCAAATTGTGGGCTCTTAACAAAAAGCATCTCAGAGAATTCTTTTGATGATGATGAATTTTATCTTTGTATGTGGGGTTATGCTGGGTGATTTCTAATGCCCCTTTCACTCTCTCTGCCTTTTTGCCCCCACCCACCCCATCTTTTTCTACCTATCTACTTGTCTACAGAGGGGCCATAACACCTGGAAACATACTAATATTATTTTATTATGTATTATATCAAAAAATCCTTTATTAATCTATACCTACAGACTTGATGGCTGGAGTATAGTTCCAAACTGGCTGATATTGAGATCAGTCAAATATATTTTGATATTAAATAAGATGAGATGCTTAAAAATAATTGATTCTATTTAAGTAGGGTTTACTTTGGTAGAGCACCTTGTCACTTTGGGGAGGTATTTTAGGTATAAGCTGATATGTTAATATCTCTGTCAGAAAGCAGCTGTATACCTAATCAATGTATACTGATTGATAAGGGAACCACTGAGCTAAAATAAACAGTTCATGGTAGACCTGGCTGAAAATGGCTATAGAATGGCAGGGTGAAATGTAAGGTGGAGGCCATGACAGATTGATATATACATATGGAGAGTCTGCCAGTGTTTGACTCTGTCCTGGTCACATTCTATCTGTACAGAATATTTCAGCTGGACATTTAGGGGCAGGTGTTATTTATATTGGCTGCTCCATATTCTTCCAGCAGTGAACTAGAATACTTTGGATAGCAAGTGATTAACTTCTGTCAGTGTCATTGGTATGTATGATGAATTGTGACCCAGTAGTAAGCCCCCTCTGAATGCCCTCCAGGTCAGGCCACAACTAGCTCATATGACACCTCTGTAAAATGAGAAAAAAAGTGCCTCTTCTTCTAGATGGACATAGTCTGGGGAGCATGGATTGGGGATAGAGCACAAGATTGATTTGGGGTACCTTGTGCTGAAAATAAACTATATGATTACTTAGTTACTTACATAAGTATGTGATTAATTAGCACACTTACTAATATGTACACTTAATATACATACAGTGTACATACTAATGTTAATACTTAATATGGAGGTAGCATTTCAAGTTTGCTAGATTTTTCTAAGTTCCTTTGCTAAAGTCATGACAAAACTTTCAAAGATTTCACCCTGTTTCTGAAATCAGTTATTTTAAACCAGAAAAAATAGTGTGAATTCATGAAATATCTTGGTCAGTAAAGTAGGTGGTCATAAGAATCCATAGAAACTCAGTTAGCATTCCAAAGTCCAGAGCATGAAAAGTTATCACAGTGCTTGGCAGGATGAGGGGGAGAAAATGTGTTCAGAAAGTCATATAACAACACCGATTCCAGGTTTACTTATGTTTCACATTTTTTTTCACTCTTTTTGAAAGGCAGAGTAATGGGCCCCCCCAAAGATCTCTAATCTCTGGAACCTGTTACTATGTTACCTTACATGGCAAAAGGAACTTTGAAGATTAAGTTTAAGGACCTTGGGATGGGCAGATTATCCTGGATTATCTGAGTGGGCCCAATCTAATCAAATGAATCTTTAAAAGAAACTTTCTTGACTGAGATGAGAGTCAGAGGGTGATGTGGTTATGAAGGAAGGGTCAGAGAGAAATGCAGTGTTGCTGGCTTTGAAAATGGTAGAAGGGAGCCATGAGCCAAGGAATGTGGCTGGCCTCTAGGAGCTAGAAAAGGTAAGGAAATATATTCTCCTCTAGACCCTCCAGAAGGAATGCAGCCTTGCTGACACCTTGATTTTAGCCCTGCAAGACCCATTTCAGAACTTTGACCTACAGAACTATAGGATAATAAATTTGTATTGTGTTAAACCACTAAATTTGTGGTACTTTGTTACAATAGAAAATTAATATATTTTATGTGTATACTACTAAATTACATATTGCAGGTTTATATTTGTTTTGGGATGCCTCTTTCCAAGATTTCATAGCACTTAATTTTTTTACTGAGAGTTAATATACTTTGAACTTAGTACATTAAAGGACACTATCGACAGAGTGAAAAAGCAACCCACAGGATGGGGCAAAATATTTGCGAATCATATATCTAATAAGGGATTAATATCCAAAACATATAAAGAACTCTATAATTCAACAAAACAACAACAAAAAAACCCCACTAAAAATGGGCAAAGGACTTGAATAGATACTTCTCCAAAGAAGATATACAAATGACCAATAAGCACATGAAAAGATGCTCAACATCACTAATCACTAGGGAAATGCAAGTCAAAATCACAATTAGATACTAATTCACACTATTAGGATATCTATTATCAAAAAAACAGAAAATAGCAAGCACTGGTGAGGATGTGAAGAAACTGGAACCCTGTGCATTGCTGGTAGAAATATAAAATGGTGCAGTTTCTGCAGAAAACAGCTTCCTCAAAAAAGTAAACACAGAATTACCATATGGTCCAGAATATCCACTTCTGAGTATACACCCCAAGGAACTGAAAGTAGGGACTTGAACAGGTATCTGTACACCCACTTTCATATCAGCATTATTCAGTAAAGTCAAAAGGTACAAACAACATGTGGTATATATATACAATGGAATATTATTCAGCCTTAAAAAGGAAGGAAATTCTGACACATGCTACAACATGGATGAACCCTGAAGACATTATGCCAAGTGAAATAAGCCAGATATAAAAGGGCAAATATTCTATGATTCCACTTCTATGAAGTACTTAGAGTAGTCAAATTCATAAAGTCAGAAAGTAGAATTGTTCTTTCCAGGGGGTCGGGGGGAGGAAAGAATGGGAGTAATTATTTAACAAGTACAGAGTTTCAGGTTAGGAAAATGAAAAAGTTATGGAGATGGATGGTGGTGATGGTTTCACAGCAATGTGAATGTACTTAATGCTACTGAACTATACACTTAAAATGGTAAATATTGTTACATATATTTTACACAATAAAAAAATAATAACTGAGTAAAAGAATCAGTGAGATTGGTCTAGGCATATTTGAGAAATGGCTAGGAAAGCACAGCAAGAGAAAAGGGGTCTCAAATAGGAGAGATTTTTATCCCCTAGGGGACAGTTTTGGTTGCCACAATTGAAAGGTTGCTACTGGCATCTACTGGGTAAAGGACAGGGCTGCTGCAAAACATCTTACAACGTAGAGGACAGCCTCCCACAACAAAGAATTATCCAGCCCCAAATGTCTGTAGTTCTGTAGGTAAGAAACCAGACAGAGTTGGAGGGAACTGATGAGAAGTGTCTTAAATCCTAAGCCAAATTTAGAGTTTGTACAATAGGGAGATTTTAAGACAAGATGGTGGAGTAGGACCCTGAGCTCACCTCCTCTCATGAGCACACCAAAATCACAACTAACTGCTCAACAACCATCAGTAAAAATGACTGGAACTTACCAAAAAAGATATTCTACATGCAAAGACATAAAGAAGAAGCCACAAGGAGATGGTAGGAGGGGTGCACTCATGATATAATCAAATCCCATACCCACCCGGTTGGGCAACCCATAAACTGGAGAATAATTATATCACAGAAGTTCTTCCACAGGAGAGTTCTGAGCCCCACATCAGGCTCCCTAGCTTGGGGGTCTGGCATCGGGAGGAGTCGTCCTCCAAAGAATTTGGCTTTGAAGGCCAGAGGGGCTTGATTTACAGGAGCTCCACAGGACTGGGGGAAACAGAGACTCCACTCTTGAAGGGTACACACAAAGTCTCAAATGCACTGGAACCCAGGGCAAAAGCAGTGACTTCATAGGAGCCTGGGCCAGATCTACCTGCTGGTCTTAGAGGGTCCCCTGGACCTTGGGTGACGAGAGGTGAGTGTACTTCTGGGACACATATGACATCTCCTACAGAGGGCCACTTCTTCTAGGCCGAGAAAGGTAACTAACCTACCACATACATAAAAATACAAATAGAAATTTAGATAAAGTGAGATGACCAGAGGAATATGTTACAGAAGAAAGAAGAAGACAGAGTTTGTGCAATGGGTAAAATATTTTTTAAGGTGGGAGAAGGGGGACTTGACAATGTTGAGAAAGGTTAATGATGGGAGGATGGATTAAATGCAAGGAGAGATTAAGGGTAGATAGATGGTTGTGATAATCTAGCCTGGTGTGGCAAAATCTATAATGTTTTATGGAGTTGCATGTGCCAGGCACTATTCTAGCACTTTACAGGTATTAACTCATGTAGCCCTCATAATACCTATGTGTTATATACATTATTCTCATTTCACAGAAGAGGAAATGAGGAACAGAGGAAGTGTTTACGGTCAGTAAGGGATGGAGCTGGCCTTTGAATGTGGGAAGTCTGTGCTACTCCTTTTTACAGGCTGAACTACTTTTTAAATACCTATAGATACATCTCCTTTTTTTTTTTTTTTCTATCAACTTGGTTGGAAAATTGGGTTTACGGTTAAGTAGGATAAGGGGATTATTTAGACTTAACTACCTCCTTTCTACATTAGATTGAGTTTGAGGAAGACTGAGAAAGCTGATAAAACAGCATTTGGCTTCTTGAATTTTAGAAAATTGCTTGGAGCGAAGATTAGAATTAAGAGTGGGTGAATTAAAAATATAGGTTGGAGGAGATGAATAATCAGGGAGAGATCGCAATTTCTCACCCACCAGCTCTCAAATTCTGACTCTCCAAAAGCTTCAGCAGCCTGTAGATGCCATTCCATTGACATGCATCAAACTTGAAAAACACAATCTAGGCCAGGACTGTCACTCCACCTCCCACGCCCCTGGTAACACTCACTCATCCTGAACACTTCCCACTCAATAATCCTTTCCCATGAAAAGGAAGGAAGACGGCCATGCCCTGCTGCTAGGGCCTTGTGTAAGCTTGTTTAGGGAATGGAGGGGTCTATGCCACTGAGGAAGGAGAAAGGAGAGAGAACGGGCTCTTTGTTTCATTGAAAGCACACCACACTCCACTGTTTGCCTGTTTTTTTGTAAACAGTATTGCAGTTTGCCATAGCTCTGAAGACCTGGAAAAGGCTGAAAAGCTGCTGGCTCAATTAGCGTTTGTCCCTGAAGAGGTTTAAGACCAGGAACCCAGCTCTTTTAGTCTTGATTCTATCACTAATAAAGTCTGTGATCTTAGACAATATTACCATATTCATCATTATTTTACTGCCTGCTTTTCCATGCAACATCTTCTTTTTATATTCATAACAGGCTGCTGGAGTAGGCAAAGCAGATATTATTAGCATTTTTTTTCTGATGACAAAAACTGAAGTTCTAAAAGGGTAAGTGATCTACTCAGGATCACCCAGCTAGCATGTGACAAAACTGGGACATGAATGTGGTGTGACTCACTTCAAATCCATATGTTCTAATGCCACTGCTTCTCCAACTCTAGGGTGCATAAGCATCACCTGGAGACTTTATTAAAACATATTCCTGGGACCTACTCTAAGGCACAGAATGTGTATTACTATAGAATAATACTAATGGTATCTATTACTATAATATCTTTATTATTTAGATAGTATCTCTATGCTAATTTAGTAGGTCTGGGGTGGGATCCGAGAATCTGCAATTTTAACAGCTGCCCAGGTGGTGCAGGTCTATGGCCCATTTTAAAAGTAGCACTGTTTTATACTATACCTATGTACCACTTTGTACCACAGTTTCTTTATCTATAAAAGAGAGTTGATAATAACTGGCTCTCTTTATCTCTAAGAGTTCCAGTTAAGATTGTAGTGAATTAAGGATGGCTACGAACACTTTGCAGGCCCTCCCATAAGGAGAAACAGTCTATTTCCTTGCCTCTTGAATCTGGGCTGGTTTGCTGACTTGCTCTGACAAATAACATATGGTAAAAGTGACATGTGACTTTCAAGCAAGACCTTAAGTGGCCTTGAAGTTTTCATTCTTGCCCTCACGGAACCCTGAATCCACCAGGTGAAGAAGTCCAGGCTCGATGTGGTGGTGACAAAGACCCAGCTGATGACCCAGACTAGAGTGAGGCCATCCAGGATCATCCTTTCAGCTAAATGAAGCCACATGAGACAGCCAAAGAGACACTAGCAGAAGAACTGTTCCATTAACCCATAGGATTATAAAAAATGATAAATTGTTGTGTTTGGGGTGGTTATTTTACATCAATAGATAACTCAAATGGGGATAAAATGATTATAAAAATATTTTGAAATTATAGTAATATCTCTGTAAATTCTGTAAGAATAAAGCTTTTCCATAATAAATAATAAAATCAGCTGTACTAAAAATTAACAAAGCAGATAAAAGATTTAAAATCAAGCTATTAGAATAAACATTAAATAAAAAAGATATCTATGAAGACATACTAATAAAAACAGATACATGAGTAAGTGAATGGGAAAAAAGAGGATTCTTCTGTCCACCAGTGAGTACAGAGGGAATGGTAGAGTTAGAAAATCAGCATTTTGCAACCACACGGTAAAGACTGATTAGAGCAAGAGTTATCGGTGGCTGCTAAATCTAGGGGGAAAGTTTGAAGATGAAATTGATACCTGAAGATGAAGATGATATTTGCTTCATCTCATAATGTCTTCATAGATTGTTATTCATTGCAAAAGGAAAATCTTATTACACAGTAGGAAAATCATACAACACCATGACTAATCAAAATTTAAATCATCAATGAGGGTCAACAGACACTGTTTGCCTCTAGATGTGATACCACGAGAAGGACACACCCTCAGGGGTGCATAACCTTAATCTACTCATGAGGAAACATTAAATAAACTCAAATTGAGGGATATTCTGTAAAATAAATAGCTTGTATTTTTGAAAAATTAAAATGTCAGACTGAGAAATGAGATACTGAGAAACTGCTCCAGATTAAATGGAACTAAAGAGAGGAATATGCTATTAGGGACATTATTGGGACATTTAAAAAGACTAGGGTATAGACTGCAGATTAAAGTCTTCTAACAATGTTAAATTCCCGGGACTCCATCATTGTACTGTGGTACTGTAAACCAATTATTCTTGGTATTAGGAAATTCATGTTGAAATATTAAGGAGTTAATGGTCATGATTTTATATATATATATATATACACACACACACACACACACACACACACACACACACACACACACACATATAGTCTATCCTCAAATAGTTTAGGGAAACTAAATTACACACAGGCATACATAAGAGACAGAGACAGAGAGAGTGAGTCTGGGAGCATGCAAGAGGGATAAAGCAAAAAAAGCCAATATGGCAAAATGTTAAAAATGGATGAATCTTGGTAGAGGGTATATGAGAGTTCTTTAAGTTATTCATGCAACTTTTCTGAGTTTGAAATTATTTCAAAACAAAAAGTTACAAATAGTATATAAGTGAATATATTTTTGATTTCCAAGTGAAGATGAACTTTGTGAGCTTAATAAAGGAAAGAAATCATAACACAAATAATTGATAGATTTGACCACATTAAAAAGAAAGCTTCCGTAAAATCATCATCAAATTAAAAGACAAAATACAGGCTAGGCGACTATTTGCAATAAAAGCAACATAAGGCAAATATACCTAAAATTATAAATATGAAGAGCTCATACAAATTGCAGTAGGTAAGCAAAGGATACTGGTGCACGTGAGGGCATGGCGGTGGCCAGGGGAGCATGGAGCGCCTGAGAGGGGCCGAGCGCCCACAGTCCCCTGTGCCCCGAGAGGGCTGCGGTGCACCCTGAAACCTGGGAGCCTCAAATTGTGGCGCTGCATATGTGATGATGGATGAGCCATGGTGGGAAAAGTGTGTCGCCTCAGACCTCCAGTCCAGTGCTCCTGTGTTGGAAGGTGCAGGCCTTCCGTGTCTACTCCCTGCTCCTGAAGAGCCACAGGTTTCCTGACCCTGCTGAGTAACCACTGCCAATTCTGCCGCAAGTCCCAGCACCTGGTAGTCTACCTGCCAGACCATTCCTGGATCGCCATAGCATCACCACCTCCAAGCAGTGTACACCGTGGCAGTCTCCTACCTCCTGCTAGCAAAGGTTGGAACAAAGGATCCGGGACCCCGATGTCCAAGCCTTCAGGGGCACCACAGCCCAGAAGGATTTACTCTGTACATCCTAAAGCAGCAGCCCCATCAGGCCTGGTCTGGGGAAGCACAGGCCTGAAAGGTAGAATTTTGCCCCAGACCATTCAGCCAGTAAGTGGCTGAGCTCCTGTAGAACCTAGGATGGTCATCTTCAGAGTGTGTGATCAGTCCCATCCATGCTTCATCTCTAAGTAAAACAGCTTTTCAGTGGGTGCTTACTCTGAGTTTTCAGCTTCTCCATCAAACTGTCAAATTTGTCTATCCTAGTTCCCATATGGGAAAGGCCTGGGACCCCGCATTCCCCTCTGCCTCCCTCTCTGTGAACCTTGAAACCAGCAGCAAGAGGGTCAGAGTTCAAGATCAGTGTCTGGGGGAAGGGTGTTGGAGCCACTCTAGTGTCCAATATGGGCTTCATATACAGCCTGGACAGTGGGATCTGATGGGGGTGGGTGAGCCTTTGTTAGAGTTATTTCTACTCCTTTCTCAAAACATGTAAGAAAATGTCTTGTAGTATCTGCCATCAACTCTTAACAGTTCATCTCTACCCAACTAGGTCTGGGGTACAAAGAGTAAATATCACGCTCATTAAATAATTCAGAAGCAGCTGCTGCTACCTTTATGGAGTGCTTTCTACCTGATAGGTCCTGTCTGTGCCAGTCATTTTACCAATGCTATCTTCTTGAACCCTCTCTAGTACCCTTTGAGGTGTGGGTTTCCAAATGATTGCTCAATATCACACAAGTTAGTCATGTTGACAATACTGATTCTTCCAATCCAAGAACATGGTATATCTTTCCATCTGTTTGTGTCAGCTTCTATTTCTCTCATCAGTGTCTTTTTTTTTTTTTTTTTTTTTTTTTTTGCAGTACGTGGGCCTCTCACTGTTGTGGCCTCTCCTGTTGTGGAGCACAAGCTCCGGACGCTCAGGCTCAGCAGCCGTGGCTCATGAGCGCAGCCGCTCCACGGCATGTGGGATCTTCCCGGACCAGGGCATGAACCCGTGTCCCCTGCATCGGCAGGCGGACGCTCAACCACTGTGCCACCAGGGAAGCCCTCATCAGTGTCTTATAGTTTTCAAAGTATAGGTCTTTCGCCTCCTTAGGTAGGTTTATTCCTAGGTATTTTATTCTTTTTGATGTGATGGTAAATGGGATGTTTCCTTAATTTCTCTTTCTGATCCTTCATTGTTAGTGTATAGGAATTCAAGGGTTTCTGTGTATTAGTTTCGTATCCTGCAACTTTACTGAATTCATTGATGAGCTCTAGTAGTTTCCTGGTAGGATCTTCAGAATTTTCTATGTATAGTATCATGTCATCTGCAAACAGTGACGGTTTTACTTCTTCTTTCCCAATTTAGATTCCTTTTATTTCTTTTTCTTCTCTGATTGCCATGGCTAGGAATTCCAAAGGAGAGTGGATATCCTTGTCTTGTTCCTGATTTTGGAGAGAGTGCTTTCAGCTTTTCACTGTTGAGAATGATGGGTTTGTCATATATGCAATCCCTATCAAATTACCAATGGCATTTTTCACAGAACTAGAACAAAAAATTTTAAAATTTGTATGGAGACACAAAAGACCCCAAATAGCCAAAGCAATTCTGAGAAAGAAAAACAGAGCTGGAGGAATCAGGCTCCCTGATTTCAGACTATACTCCAAAGATACAGTCATCAAAACAATATGGTACTGGAGCAGGGACAGAAATATAGATCAATAGAACAGGATAGAAAGCCCAGAAATAAAGCCACGCACCTATGGTCAATTAATCTATGACAAAGGAGGCAAGAATATTCAATGGAGAAAAGACCGTCTTTTCAATAAGTGGTGCTGGGAAAACTGGACAGCTACCAGTAAAAGAATGAAATTAGAACACTGCCTACACAAAAATAAAATCAAAATGGATCAAAAAGCTAAATGTAAGGCCAGACACTATAAAGCTCTTAGAGAAAAACGAAGGCAGAACACTCTTTGACATAAATCGCAGCAATATCTCCTTTGATCCACATCCTAGAATAATGAAAATGAAAACAAAAATAAACAATGAGACCTAGTTAAACTTAAAAGCCTCTGCACAGCAAAGGAAACCATAAACAAAATGAAAAGACAACCCACAGGATGGGAGAAAGTATTTGCAAACAAAGTGACTGACAAGGGATTAATCTCCAAAATATACAAACAGCTCACGCAGCTCTATATCAAAAAGAAAAAACAACCCAAGAGACTTCCCTGGTGGTCTAGTGGTTAGGATTTGGCACTTTCACTGCCATGGCCTGGGTTCCATCCTTGGTCAGGGAACTGAGATCCCGCAAGCTGTACGGTGCACCAAACAAACAAACAAACAACCCAATCAAAAACTGGGCAGAAGATCTAAACAGGCAATTATCCAAAAAGGCATACAGATGGCTGAAAAGCACATGAAAAGATGCTCAACATCACTAATTATTAGAGAAATGCAAATCAAAACTACAATGAGGTATCACCTCACACTGGTCAGAATGGCCATTATCAAAAAGTCTACAAACAGCTATACGTATACATAGTAGAAACTAGCACAGCATTGTAAAGCAACTATACTCCAATAAAAATTAATTAAAAAAAAGTCTACAAACAATAAATGCTGGAGAGGGGGTGGAGAAAAGGGAACCCCCTTACACTGCTGGTGGGAATGTAACTTGGTACAGCCAATATGGGGAACAGTATGGAGGTTCCTTAAAAAAGTAGAAATAGAACTACCATATGATACAGCAATCCCACTCCTGGGCATCCGGAGAAAACCATAATTCAAAAAGATACATGCACCCTGATGTTCACTGCAGCACTATTTACAACAGCCAAAACATGGAAGCAACCTAAATGTCCACTGACAGAGGAATGGATAAAGAAGATGTGGTAAATATATACAATGGAATATTACTCAGCTATAAAAAAGATTAAAATAATGCCATTTGCAGCAACATGGGTGGACCTAGAGATTATCATACTAAGTGAAGTAAGTCAGACAGAGAGACAAATATCATATGATATCACTCATGTGAAATCTAATTAAAAAATGATACAAATGAACTTATTTACAAAACAGAAACAGATCTACAGATATTGAAAACAAACTTATGGCTACCAAAGGGGAAATGTGGGGGGTAGGGATAAACCAGGAGCTTTGGATTAACATATATACAGTAATATATATAAGATAGATAACCAAAAAGGACCTACTGTACAGCACAAGGAACTCTACTCAATATCCTGCGATAACCTATCTATCTGAGAAAAGAATCCGAGGGTGCAGCAGAGGGTGGTATCAGCTCTAGTCCTCAGGCAAGCAAGAGCAAGGAATGATGACCAGAGACTGGAGAGAGCTGAAGCTGTGCAAGATCCCAACCTAGTTCTTTTCCTACCCAGTGATCTCCTGATCTCCCATTGGGCACAATACATGTGAAGCCCGGTAATGTAGTCCCTAGAGATCAGCCTGCTGGCCCATAGAACAGGGCAGAGAACTGTGGAAAGTGGATCTAGACATGCAAACAGAAACTAACCAGCAAAATATTATCTCTAGTTGGAGGATTATGGGTGCTTGTTATTTTTTTAAATTTTTTAAATTGTTACAATGTTGTGGTAATCTCTGTTGTACAGCACAGTGACTCAGTTATACAATAATACACATTCTTTAATATTTTCTTTTTATCTGTTAGCCTATAAAACTACTGGGCCTGGGCTTCCCTGGTGGCGCAGTGGTTGAGAGTCCGCCTGTCGATGCAGGGGACACGGGTTCGTGCCTCGGAGCGGCTGGGCCCGTGAGACGTGGCCACTGAGCCTGTGCGTCCGGAGCCAGTGCTCCGCAACGGGAGAGGCCACAACAGTGAGGCCCGCGTACCGAAAAAGAAAAAAACCAACAAAAAAAACCAAACTACTGGGCCTGGTGTGTGTGAACACCCCTGCTCATGAGGAGTTTAGTAACAAAAGCCATAGTTTACATATTATGTTTCCTTTCTCAAGCCATCATAGTTAAAGCAATTTAAAATGTAAAATTTATATTAAGAAGCATATGCTTATATTTTTCTAAGCTATGTTTTATGATGTTCTTTAGAAATTAATCCTTCCTTTAACTCTTCTTTCCTGGCTTTCTATTCTGTGCTTCTTTTTCCCGTATTATTTGGGTATTTAATAAGTAACCTTACAACAACAAAACTCATAGGACTGTCTGCTTTATGAATAGCTGTGACTGCATAAAGCATTGTACTGTTATACCAGCAGCAGGAGTAACAGCTTTGATTTGGTCAAGACCAATCAGGACAAGGGCAGGCCGCTTCCTTTGACCCCATACCTGGGGAAATACAGTTCTTAGAATGTCCACAGCTACTGTACAGGTAGAGAAAGATTCGATATTGGTGGAAACACAGCTTTCTTATTTTTAGAACCACTGTGACTATATAATGGATGTTTTATTTTAGGACCGCCCTCCAAGCTGGCCAAATGATCATGTACGTATAATTTGGGAGCACAACTTTTAACATAAAAAATCCAAATTCATTTCAGTTGAGTTTAGGAACATAATACTTGAATACTTTTATTTAAAGTGTGTTGATTTTATAGAAAGTGTCTGGTGTGAAACAAGTGACTATATTTTAAAATAAGTTTTTTATTTAAAAAAATTTCTTCGCAAAGGCCTAGTATTAATTCAAACAGGTGAATCTGATTTTTGTTACAGACATTTTGTGTTTGAAAAGCGGTCATACTGGAGGTGTGTAACGATATATCATTTTGGCCTTGACAAGCTAATTTGAAAAAAAAAAGATTATGAAAGAAAAAAGGTATTTTATTCACTCTGAATTTTGAATAACTTTTCAAAGTATAATTTGAAATGATTAAAACTCACTACTTGCTAAAGGCTTGGGTCATGTGTATTTTGACTTAAATTATTTTGCACATTGACATTGATTTTGATCATTTGCTCACTATCAAGGCTTCTCTGTGATTATTATGCAGTGAAACCATTAACAACACAGATTTCAATTCAGAATGCTAAAATTCACATTTTATGTAATTGTATGAAACATTGTATGTGCATTTGGTGTACTGAGGAACTCAGTCGTGATCAACCTGTCATGGCTTATCCCCTTGGAGAGGCAGTAATTTTCTCAAATGCTTTGGCCCATTTGAGTGTCAGAAGCCTGGACCCTGAACTCCCTTTGTACTCATCTTTCTAGGCTATAGTTCTATTTAATCAGATACAGTTTTAAAATATTATTTTGGAGTAAACTAGATAAAATAGATGCTGATTTCCTCCCTTTTCATTTTTTCGTGTTATCACATGTATTGGTTCTGATTGTTATTCGTCTAACTTGAATCATTAACTTAAGTAAATGTGCTGCCATTGTATGTTTATCAGTTAACTCAGTCAATTGATAAAGTACTTTTTTTTCTTTACAAAATATGAAATTAACAGCCATAACTTTAGTGTTAGCTGATAAAAGACATGCAAACAAAATCAGAGTAAATCAAATGACTCATCTGGTTTCCATAAAAGCTAAGTAAAATTGCTTAGTTATCAACATATTAAAAGGGTCAAACTTTAGCATTGGATTTTTAAAAATTAGTCAAAATACAGAGCTATAGCAAGAATTAAGCTGCTGATTTATGACAATGGCTAGGGATAAACCAAATGAAGAATGAGCCCATTTATATGTAATATAAATTAGTGCAATTTTTCCTTTACTAAATATTTAAGAACACAAGACTCCCACACTTGGAAAAGGTGAACAGTGCTGGGGCCTGCACTTGAGGATGTGCATATATCACACACATGCACAAAATAAATTTATTAAAGAACATATAATGGGAAACTCTGCCACTAGAGTCCAGTGCTTGACAATAGCATAGCAAATTCCATTAGGTTGCAAGGCCTGAGAGTAATCATCAGTGGCTTGATGCCTGGATCTGGAGCCTCAGAATGCCCTCTGCATCTGTGGCTTTACCCTTGGATTCATTCTTCCTTTATTTCCTCCCAGCTATGTTGTTCAATCCAGGCTGGCAGTATTTCTGCTGGTATAACATTTTCAAAAACCTTGTTGGTCTTCTGTATAATTTATGGGGATCTAAGACATCACACAAGAAGGTCTTCCAAAGATCTTTCCCGGATAACCCCATCTTTATTCCTGACTTCTGCTGAGATGGCTGCTGGGATCCATGAGATACATGCCTAGTCTCTTTAGGAAAAGTCTGTCCAGCCACACCCCTGGTGCTCTCTCCAGAGAACTCTTTCTCGTCTTTTGCTATCTGCATAAGTTAAGAATTTTCCAAATTAGGTACTGGTTCCTTTTTGCTTAACAGTTCCTTCTTCAATATGTCTCTTTTCCCTTGCATTTTACGATAAGCAGTAGGAGAAACCAGGCTGTACCTTCCACACTTTGTTTGGAAATCTCCTTCGCTAAATATCCAAGTTCATCGCTTACAAGCACTACTTTCCACCCAACACTAGAACACAAATCAGCCAAGTTTTCTGCCACTTTATAACAAGAACTGTCTTTACTACAGTGTCCAATTATATGTTCTTCATTTCCTTCTATGATCTAATCAAATCACCTTTAATGTCCATGTTTCTACCAACCATCTCTTTAAGGCAATCTAGGCTTTTCTTACCATGCATCTCAAAATTATTCCAGTCTTCTACCCATTACCCACTTCCAAAGTCATTTCCACATTTTTAGGTATTCGTTACAGCAGTACCCACTCCTCAGTATCAAAATCTGTATTAGTTTCCTAGGGTTCTGTAACAAAGTACCATAAACTAGATAGCTTAAAACAACAGAACTGTATTGTCTCACAGGTATGGAGGCTAGAAGTCCAAAATTAAGGTGTTTGAAAGGAGCCTCCACCTTGCCTCTTTTTAGCTTGTGGTGTTTGCTGGCAATCTTTGGCACTTCTGGCTTAGAGCTATATCACTCCAACCTCTGCCTCTGTCATCATATGTCCTCCTTCCTTCTGTCTCTCCACATGGCTTTATTATAAAAATACTAGTTATTGGCTTTAGGACTCTAACCCAGTATGACTTTATCTTAATTAATTACACCTGCAAAGATTATATTTCCAAATAAGATCATGTTCTGAGATTCTGGGTGGACATGAATTTTGAGGGGACACTCTTCAACTCAGAGAACTTCAAACATGTTAAACTGCCTAACTAATCACAAAATCAAAACTGTTCATAATAGTCTAATTAGCAGTAAAGTGTATTGAGTCATTAGTCATTGAGTATCACAGATGTTTATGAGGAAAATTAATTCAATGTTCCTAAGGAAAAGTGAATTTCGTGTGTGGTTCCGCTCACTTTTTTATCTTTAGGATTATATTTTTTATATCTTAGTTGGGTCCATTTTCTTAACCTACTGTAGAAAGACCCAATCTGGAAAACAAATTAAAGGACAAAGGATGGTGTTTTTAAAAATTTTTATTGAGGTATGGTTGCTTTATAATATTATATTAGTTTCAGGTGTATGACAAAGATGTTTTTATTTTTGTTTTTTGTGTTTTACTTCTTTCACTTTCCTCTTACTGTCCCTGCCCAACTCTCCTCTCTCCCAAAGTGGATGTCATATTTGTGATTCTCCATTCCCCTTTAAGTAGACTTTTTATATTTGGGAAAATTCCCAACTTGTAAGTTCTGCCTACGTAAATTAAAATTCCCAGCTCCCTTATCAGTTCTCTTTAACTCTAAGCCAGAAATTCTAGCCAGGCAAGGGATAAAAAGGCATGCAAATTGGAAAGGGAGAAATAAAACTCTGTATTCACAGATTACATGATCATTCATATTGAAAATCCTATGGAGTTGACCAATTAAAACAAAAAGCTACTAGAACTAATAAATAAGCTTTGAAAAGTTACAGGATATAAAGTCAATATACAAAAACATTTGTATTTCTATATACTAGTAGTAAACAATCAGAAAATGAAATAAAAATAAAAATAATACCATGCATCATAGCATCAAAGACATGAAATTCTTAGGGATAAATATGACAAAATGTGTACAAGACATGAACACAAAAAACGTCAAAACATTGTTGAGAGAAACTACAGAAAGCCTAAATCGATAGAGAGGTGTATTATATTCATGGGTCAGAAGACTCAATATTATTAAGATGTCATTTATCCCCAAATTGATCCATATTTTTAAATGGTTAAAATTAATAAGACTGATCATGTCAGGTGTTGATGAGAATCTGAAGTTACTGGGACTCTCAAAGACTGCTTGTGTTAATGTAAAATGATATAGTCATTTTGGAAAAAAATCTGACAATATATTAAAAAGTAAAATGTATTCTTACCATTTGACTCAGCCATTCCACTCCTAGGTATTTACACAAAAGAAATGAATGCATATATGCTGGCATAACGACTTGGAAATGAATATCCATAGGAACTTTATTTGTAATAGCCCCATACTGGAAGAAACCCAAATATCCATCAACAGATGAATGAATAAATGTAATATGCTATATCCATGTAATGGAATATTATTGAGAAATGAAAAGGAATGAACTATTGATACATACAATCATGTGGATTAATCTTAAAATTATTATGCTGAGTAAAAGAAGCCAGACAAAAAAGAATACATGCTGTATGATTCCATTTATATAAAACTCTGGAAAATGAAAATTAATCTAAAGCAAGAGAAAACAGATCCATGATTGCTTGGGACAGGGGAGTGTGAGGGAAGTGGTGATTACATAGGGTATAAAGAAACTTTCAGGAACTACATACAGACTCATGATCTTTTATGGTAAAGGTTTCACAGGTGTATACATGTGTCAAAACTTATCAAATATGTGCAGTTTATTGCATTGTCATTTATAACTTACTTAAGCTGAAAAATTACAAAAGCCCCAAAAAAAGGAAGAAATTTTTTAAAATTTCTAATTTTTGTTAAAATTGTTTTCTATGTCTGTGAGCCTGTTTCTGTTTTGTAAATAAGTTCATTTGTATCATTTTTTAAGATTACATATAAGCAGTATCATATGATATTTGTCTTTCTCTGTCTGACTTACTTCACCTAGTATGATAATCTCTAGGTCCATCCATGTTGATGCAAATGGCATTATTTCATTCTTTTTTATGGCTCAGTAATATTCCATTGTACATATGTACCACCTCTTCTTTTTCAGAACTACAATTTGAAAAGATATATGTACTCCAATGTTTATAGCAGCACTATTTACAACAGCCAGTACATGGAAGCAACCTAAGTGTCCATCAGCAGATGAATGGATAAAGAATATGTGGTATATATATAGAGTGGAATACTACTCAGCATAAAAAGAATGAAATTTTGCCATTTGCAACAACATGGAGGGTACTGCACTAAGTGAAATAAGTCTGACAGAGAAAGACAAATACTATATGATATCACTTACATGTGGAATCTAAAAAATACAACAAACTAGTGAATATAATAAAAAAAGAAATAGAGTCACAGATATAGAGAACAAACTAGTGGTGACCAGTGGGGAGAGGGAAGGGGGAGTAATATAAGGGTAGGGGATTAAGAGGTACAAACAATTATGTATAAAATAAGCTACAATGATATATTGCACAACACAGGAAATATAGCCAATGTTTTAAAATAACTATAAATGGAGCATAACCTTTAAAAATTCTGAATCACTACAATACACACTTGTAACATACAATATTTACATCAACTATACTTCAATTAAAAAAAGAAAAGGAAAAGAAGACAAGAAAAGTAAGGCCTATGCCAATATGTTCACATCTTGAAAAATAATTAAAACAGCAAGAAAAAAGGAAGTTTTTCCAAATTTAAGTCTAAGATGGGAAATTGCCTCTGAATGTCCAGCAAAATGAACAACAACAGCAAAAAGATTCACATGGAAGGACATCATCCTAAAATTTCAGGACACAAGGAATAAAGCAAAGATCTTAAGTGCTTCTAAGGAGAAAAAACATATCGTAGAAAAGGGTCAGGATTGAGAAGGGTATCATCAGTTAAGTAATATCGTCAGGGCAGCAACACCAGAAGGTGATGGAGAAATGAATTAAAAATTCTGAGGAAACACAATTTCAACCCAGAATTATTCACCTAACCAAACTATCAGTTAAGTGCAAAGAGGGAAAAAAAATTTATGTATGCAAATTCTCAAAAAACGTATTTTCTATGTACCCTTTCCCATGAAGCTAATGGTGTATAAGAGAAAAGCAAACCAGAGGAATATCTAGGATACAGGAAAGAGGGGAGCCAATGTGTGAGAGAGAGCTGAAGAAGATCCCTCAGATGACACTTAAGAGGCAATTTTGTATGAATGCTGAGAGCCTCTGGTACAGATCAAAGCAGGAGGATGGAAAGTTCCAGCAGGTGTGGCTTCAATAAACAAAAAGAATTTCATCACTTGATTATGTGGAAAATATTGATTAAAGGATTTTACATCGGTTTAAGGAGTTTGGAGAGTATTAGAGAAATGTACATAGAAAATCAAGCAAACAAACAAAACAATCGCGTGAATATAAACTCCAGGAAAAAGAACAAGAAAACTATTACAAAAAATGTAATCGTGATTTTTCTACTTGGTTAATCATGGCATCTGACTGAAGAGACAGCACAGATCTACCAGAAAGTTTGCATCAGCCCAAGGGTTACTACTGCCACAGATCCCTACCCATGCAACCTCCTGTCCTTTCTCAGTAGCTGGTAGTCAAGTGTCTTGATTAACTAGATATCACTGTGAGTCATTACTACATGAAAGTTGAGGATGGTTTGTGATAATACTACTAACATTTACTGGTCCCTTAATGCATGCCAAATGCTTTCCTTGGTTTAGCTTCACTGATCCTTATTTATCATCAGCTCCATTTTTACAGATGAAGAAACTGTGATTTAAAGAGGTTAGGCAACTTTCCCAGAGTGACAGGGCTTGGATTAGAAAGTAGGCAGTGTACTTCCAGAGGCTGTACTCTTTTTTCTTTTAAATGAAGTAGAGCTGATTTACAATATTGTGTTAGTTTCAGGTGTACAGCAAAGCGATTAGGCTATACATACATATATGTGTATTTTCAGATTCTTTTCCATTACAGGTTATTATAAGATACTGAACATAGTTCCCTGTGCTATATAGCAAATCGTTGTTGTTCAGAGCCTGTACTCTTGACTACTGCTCTCTTCTGCCTCAATACATACTTTCTAGGAAATGCTGAAGGGATATATACTTAGGAAATCAAGGAGAAAAGAAGGTTCCTCTGGTAGAATGAAGAGAACTAAGGCCAGACAGGAGGAGTCAGACAGGATAGTAGGCTGACCTGTCAGTCCACTCATAAGAATTGAGAATTGATGTGATTTTGTTAATGATTCATTTAACTTAGAGAGAGATGCTGAAAAACTCCTTTACTCTACTGAAGAGGGCAAGAACATTGGCATCAAAATGGATCTTTCTCCTGAGACTCTCACTTCATTCGTTTCATGTCTTTTGACGACCATTTCTTTCATTTCTCATTCCCTTTAATCACCAGTCTTCAAATTACAAGCAGAGAAACCCAGCTCTGGCTTCTCTTGTTTGAACCTCCTTTCACTTATATTTGACCCCAGGAGTCTTGGCAACTAGGCAAGGTGACGGCAACCTGGAGGCAAAGAGGACCTGGTTCCCCCTCCCACCCCCAGCCTCATTAAATACGGTGCAGTTCCTACCAAGAGGGCTGGGGGTGGAGGCTGTGTGGGCAAAAGACACAGCTTCCAAATGTTCTTGTAAATATTCATAAAAACATGTCAGTGTTGCTAAACCCACAACAAACGATAATCATCCATCCCCCTACACCCTCATCTTTTTGCTGTTAATCCTTTTGTCCGCTTTGAATTTCTTCCCACAATTGCTTCTCCCTTATCCTTGTGTGTTTGAATTGCTGCCAGCCGCCCTAGCCTCTGCAGTCCTTCACGCAAGTCTGTGGTACCCTTTAAAAAGCAGTGGTGCTCTGCTGCCAGCAAGGGATGTGAATCACACACCATCCTCGGGATGTTGCTGCTTCTCATCTCCATTCCTTACTCTTGGGGAACACAACAATTATTCTGCCCAGGAACTGATGGGGATTTCGGAACAACCTGGCACATCTGAAACATTTTTCTGACTCACTGAGCTGGCATATACTGCTAGATCAGCACTGGCCCTGTTCCACACAGCCTGTCACCAACAGTGGGTGTTGTTGTAAGCCCTAGTTCTGATTGTGGCAAGATGGGCTCTGTGACTCTCCTCTTGCTCTGTTGAGTTCAGAAAAGGCATCTGGTCTCCATTCACATTGCATTTGACAAGAGTCCAAAACCTAACTGAATGTTGCTAATAAAGAACTGTAAGGAAAAAAACATGTTGAGAACTACTGAGTGTATTCAACACATATCAAGCTTTGGAGGAGAGAGAGGGGGAGGAGGGCGAGTACACTGGGTTAGGATCACGGATTGGAGGGTGAGCTCTCTGGGCTCTGTTCCTGGCTCTGTCCACGGACTGTGCCTAAGACTGCCTTCTTTAAATTCAGAGTGCTCAGAAAGTGCTTCTGATACAGAAGATACTGCATGTGACCTTGCATATGCTTAACTCTGCTGTTGGTCAACTAAGTTTCAAATGAGCTACTGTTAATTCAACAACCACTCTGTGCTTAAGTCAATGGCTGCCAAGGGGTGGCTTTGGCCCCTGTATATCGTCACTGGCTCCCCCTCTCCAAATTCTCTGATCTGGGTAATTGGCATGTCCTCCACCTTTTGCAAAGCACATTCAAACTGGGCCTACTATCTCCCCTTTATCTTTCACAGGCATATCTCTTGCATTTCAAACTCTGTCTTGATCCTAGAGGACCTAACCAGCACAGAAGGAGAGTTTATTTCTAAATGAAATTGGTCAGAATAGGCTGAAAAATGTTAATACATGTGAACCTAAATTAAACTTAGTATCAATGAAGCCCCCTTTGAACAATGATTGTTTCCTGGAGTAGCTTCTAAAAATGAACTATCTGCAAAATATACATACAATGGAGGTAGCTGAATGAGGAAACTTTTTTTTAACTATAGTTGATTTACAATGTTGTGTTAGTTTCAGGTGTACAGCAAAGTGATTCAGTTATACATGTATCTATTCTTTTTCAAATTCTTTTTCCATTTAGGTTATTACAGAATATTGAGTATTGTTCCCTGTGCCATACAGTAGGTCCTTGTTGGTTATCTATTTTATATATAGTAGTGTGTATATGTTAATCCCAGACTCCTAATTTATCTCCCCTACCTTTCCCCTTTGGTAACCTGAAGTTTGTTTTCTAAGTCTGTGAGTCTGTTTCCATTTTTTAAATAAGTTCACTTGTATCATTTTTTAAAATTGCACATATAAGCGATATGATATTTGTCTTTTCTTTTCAAAATACTTTCTTCCTTTGGCTTTCCAAGGCAACACATTCTCTCTTACCTTATTTGACCAGTCCTCTGAACAGCCTTCTTCCTCTACCCAGACCCTTAATGTTAGGGTCCCTGGAGCTCTCTCTTCTTATTGTCTGTACCCAGGTTAGTTCCTCACATTCATCACATGTCATTGTTATTTCATTGTTTTTCCTGCCACTGTAAACTTTATGAGGCCAGGATTATATCACCACTCTACTTCCAGTATTAGCACCATGCATAACATGAAGTGTGTGCTTAATAAATATTTGTTGAGTGAATGAATAGTTGATTGAATCCTTTACAGAAAGGTTACATTTGAGTTGAGGTTTAAAAGAAGAGTAGGAGTATCAAGAAAGAAAAAGTAGAGATTTTTAACATGACAGGTGATTGAGAGACATTTGTGGATGTTTGAGCAGATGAGTGATATACTGAGATCTGAAGTTAGATCACTCCAGTGACAGCATGGGGGACAGACGGGAGCAGGGGATCAGGGCAACTGATGTTGCAATATTCTTAGCAAATAGTGTGATGGCTACAGAGATGAAGGAAAAGGAAGTGAACGGTTCAGGCATAATTAGGAGATTGAACCAACAAGCCTTGGATGCATTGGTTACAGGCGGTTAAGGGAGAGAGAGGAATCTTGGATGCCTTAGTCCTTCACTAGCATAAGAGGCACAGAAGAAAAAGAAATCTGGGAGAAAAGGTTAGTTTTGGACCCATTGAGTTTCGGGTTCTTAAGTGTTCGATTATGGGTACAGAAGTTAGATTACACTGTAAATTCTAGGTGTTCAGAAACCATGTCAGTTTAATCACATAGTTCATCCTAATGTTGGTGCTTGATAAATTCTTTTGATGGCATTGACAGAATGCCACAATGACAATATTGCATTGCCAATCCATCTAAGGGAACCCCTTTATACGAAGCCCGTGTGTTTATTTACTCACCCCTGTGGGGCTTTATGACTAGGTTGCCCTTCAGATGAACATTATCTATTTTTGCAGATGCTGCTTCAAAATTGATTAGTACTCCGACCTGCCCACCGAAATCATCCAACCTACTGAAGAAGCAGAATGGGATGTGGATTATAGGGTTTCAGAAAACACCAAGTCCCTAGTGAAAGGTATGTTATTTCATTGCTTTGTTCTGCTTTTGGAAAAAGTGTAGCTGTGTTTTCTTTTCTCCAACTGTATAGGTCACAGTGATTTTTTTTTCCACTGGGAATTACAAGCTATATGGAAGATTTCCAGGGTAGAATCAGTCTCACACAAATGCTAAAAACAACAAATCAGGGCCTGGAAGGTACACAGAGTGTAATTAGTAGGTTATATTTGGGTCAGTACTAAGGTCATTTATGAGATACAAGAAAAACAGACCTTTTGCCCTTCTGTAGGGAAAAAATGAAAATATATTCATTTTGTGCACTGTAGTATATGCATTACAATGGGTTAAAAGCAGTTTTGGTAATTTCATGTGTATATGTAAGATAATTTTAAAGAATAAACCAAAACAATGTACTGTATTCATAATAAGAATATTAAAATTGATAGCAAGAAATTGCATAAATTTATCTAATATGCTTATAACTAATGTCAGAACTGACAAAATGGGATTCTCACTCTTAGCTTAGTATGCATTCTGCTTCTAAGAAGTCATTCACCTGATATGCTTAAAGCCTTCACTGTGCAACTGTAACTAATGAATTCATGATAAAAGAACATGACTATAGTGGATCTTAGTTCCTATAGCCTGTGTGGGCTTTTCAGGGCTTCCCTGACTACTATGAACACCAAATGAGAGGAAATAATATTGACTCAAAGTGCAAATGTAGGACAGACATTTAAAAATCACTGAAGATAGTGAAGGTTATCAAATTGGTGAATTACAGGAATGGATTAAAAACGAAGCAAAAAAAAAAAAATCTCTTCTTCATACATCCGTAATAGTTGATCTCATATACATCTATTGTTTCAACCACTGTTCTTATAGGAGCAGATTTCTCCCCACTTTCTCTCTCTAGGCAGACCTTTTCTCCTGAATTCGGATCCACAAATCCAATTGCTTTCTACATCTGCATCAATTTCTGTCTAAATCCATAATGTTATGAATCAATGTTTATTTATATTTCAATGTGTTCAAAGTTAAGATCATTATCTTCTTCCATAAACTTCTCCTTCCTGCT
>NW_006772053.1:400274-401309 GCF_000442215.2 Lipotes vexillifer
AGGTTTCTAATAAACCAAAGGTTCAGTCCCGGATTATTATCTTCCTTTCCTCTCTCTCACTTATTGCTGGTATCTAAATAGCCACTTCTTAGAATGATTTGCCTTATAAATACCTATAGAAACCATTCCTTTTACCCGCTTCTTGTCACTGTTTAATTCAGGCCTTCATGATTCTTCCCCTGAATGACTCCAGTCATCTTTTAATGGGTCTCCCAGTTTCTAGTCTTTTCCGATCTTCTCTCTCTAAACCAATCCTTGAATCTCTACCAGAGAAAGTATTTTAAAATACACATCTGGCCATGTGGCTCTCCTCCATAAAACCCTGGTCTGCCTCTCCTACCTTAAAAAAAGACCATTAACTTCTACTCCCCACATAAAATAGAGGCCATCAGGCATGAAGTTTCTTAACTTCACTTAACTCTCACTGTTTGAACTTGTATTTGCACTCTTCCCATCTTTGCCTCCTCAATTTCCTTATTTCTTCTGCCAAGGCCAAACTCTGAGCCCATGATCTGAGTCCCCTTGCTTTCTGCCCCCTCAGGGCCCTCGGGCCATCGTTGGTAGCCATTCTTCTCATCCTCTGCTTCTCTACTGTCTCACTCCCCTTAACATATAGACATGTCCACGTTTCCCTGATCTGAGACAAACAAAATCACTCCTTAGATGCAACAGGCCAGAACAGAACTCACCATGTCCCCACATCTGTGGTAAACATTCTTTTGTCCTTGAAAACTCGGCTGAAGTCGTACTCCCTACTCCTACTCTCACACTCTGCTATGTCACCTTGAATATTTATCAAATATTTCCCATGTCAGAGCTAACTATTTGCTTACCTATCTTCTCTATTAGACTGTGAACTTCTGTAGGAACTGGTATTAAATCATTATTAGCAGCAATTAATTAATAACTGTCAAAATACCATCTCACGCCTAGACACTCTTATTTTTCTAAAATTTCAATTTTTTCCTCTCGCTTTGTCAGAAACTAAACTTAATCTATCAGGTTTCTTACCCCACTGTGCCCTCCCCCTCCCCC
>NW_006772053.1:401330-439885 GCF_000442215.2 Lipotes vexillifer
CCCCCCCCCCCCGAAGGCTGTGTGTAGATTCAAAGCAGGTTATGAAGTACTGATGCTGGTGGGGAGGGGAGACATAGGATATGTTTGGTCTCAAGTTGCGCAGGCTGCATCACTAAGACTCCTCATTCCTGCCTGGTCTCTATTTACTGTGCATTCAAATGGTTATACCCTCCTGACCCAGACCCCGGGCTACTCTGACTTAGCTTTCCCCAGACTACTTCTATCTCTTCTCAGGAACCATTTAACTGGAATTTCTCTTGTTCCCTCTCCTCCCTGAGATTAAGCCAGGGGTTGAGCAGAAGAGTAGGACCTCTTCTCAGGAAACATCAATGTCTTAGTTTTCTTACTTTCTTTCTCTCTCTCTTTCTCTACCCCAAGGAATCAGTTTTTAGATCAAACTGACTTTGACCTTTGCTTCCAAATCTGTTGGCATAAACTTTATGCTCTGAGTCTTTCAGAGATTAGGGTTTTGAAACTGCAAATCCTAGTGTATCAGTTCTGATGCTTTCTACTGCAAAAAACAGAATACCTAACTAAAACGTAGCCTCCACAACAAAACGTTTTAATGATCTCACATGAGAGAAGGTTCAGGGGTAGGGGACAATTCTTGGGTTGGTTTATAGCACAGCAATGCCAATGATAATTCAGGTTCTTTCCTTCTCTCTGCCCCCTCCCCCTGTCCTTTGTATACGGGCTTAGTTCTCAAACTTGTTTCCTCATGGTCTCAAGATGGCTGCCTCTCTCTCTTACCATTAGGGAGGAATGTATATTATACTTCTAGAATAAGAATATATTGCAGGATCAAGTCATCCACAGTGTGGTAGTATATAAAATCTTTCTAACTCTAGCAAACAAGGAAATTAAATGATCAGGGCAACTTCAATATAACAAATAACATTAACATAAACAACACTTCCAGATTTGTCTTAAATTTGGAAGTCACATATGAAGGATGTTATTTAGTTGGTTTACATAAAACATCTATGCAAAATACACGTGTCAATCAATTGCTAGAAACGCTATGTGTATATATTGGTAGTACATAATAATCAACAAAATCACCAAAGAAAAACAAAAAAGGAAGGTACGAACTTGTCCAATATATAACCTGAAAGGCTAATGCATTAGAAACTCATGCTTCTATGTGAAGGTTTAAATGTCATGCTTTAGTTTAAATGATAGTACACTGGTTTTCTGGAGAAACTTTTTTCTGCACCCTCATCAGCTTACTTTGCTTATGATAAGTGTGTCCCCACTTTCGCTTACTTACAAAGCACTTTATTTCTGTCTTTTAAGTCTCTTACACTCATCTTTACCTTTCTGATGATCGACCTATAGGTTGTCAAGCCAGGTCCTGTAGTAGCCAAGAATCAAAGCATCTGATCCCTTTTCATAATCACATTGAATCCCTGGGTAGCTATACATTTTACTCCAGAAGGAGGAAATTGTTTATATCTGGCTCTCATTCTCCCTTAGTTTGCATTATAACCAGAAAAATTATGCACTCTTGAGTTGAACCAGCTCACGAAATAACAAATGAGTAATGATACTTGGCTCTTGTTTTCCTTTTTTAATTTTAAAGGACATAATGTGTGTTATCTCAGAGAATGTCAGTTTGCTGATTCAAATTTGGCCATGTGGTTGAATCCAGCTGCCCTTTACAACTCTACTTTTTATATATTTTCAATTTCTTTCACATTCCAAATAGCATAAGTGAATGCATTTTCAAGCCCAGAATTGGGATTCCTGCTTGGATTCTTGCTGAGAACTATTCCAATCTCAGAATGAGCTTCTGCAGGCCATGACCTTTTTCTTCATATACTCCAGAATCTTAAAATCTGTGGCTTATGGGATCCCTACGTGTCACCTGCCAAGGAGACGGCCTAGCAGAGAATGAACTCAAATGCATGTATTTTTATAAAGTTTCAAAATGAGTTCCTAATATTATCCTTTGTCAATCATCTACTCATTATTTATTAGGTTTCTATAGCACCTTTTCTCCAAAGAGCTCAATGTATCTCAAACACGTTACGATGCACTTTAAATAGGTGTTACCAAATTTGGCATTATATATGAGAAATAGTGCTAAAATTATTAATTCCAACTGTAAATCATTCAAAGAAGAACAGGAAATTTCAGCATCACTTAAAAATCACACACACACACACACACACACACACACACACACACACACATATGATATATGGTTTTTTTTTTTCCGGCCCTGTTAGATCTGTCAGAACCTCTTTCCAATAGAACTGCAGGGTTAACTTTGAAAACAGTGAACGTTACCTATAAATACAGGCACTCAACTGGTATTTGAAATGTTATGCAGTTTTCTTGTTTGCAAAGGTTCTGATGTTTCCTTTGATTTCTAGGAATAGAACAATAGCCATTTCTGTCTAAATGTCAAGTGACAGGCCCAACAGGCCTTGGATGTTTATTAGGTTGGACTTGTAGGGGTTCCCGACTCTTTTGCGTTTGATACGCTCTTTCTTTTCTTTTCTTTTTGCCATTAGTGTTGAAGCAAGACTGAATACAAGGGAGTTGTCATCAATGAGCTCTTGTCCCCTCGATAGCAGGGGGAGGAGAATGTGAGGGTGAGGGGGGCAATTACGATCTCTCTTCTCAGAAGAGGGAAGTAAACTCATTATAATCTTTAAGTTAGAGGTAATTCAGAAAGTCAGAGGCAGGCGATGCCTTCTAATTTAGAGACATTTTCTCTTTCTTTGCCACTCCTTCCCCAAAGTACAACAGTAATAAAAGAAACCCCACAGTCAAAGAACTAACACCGACTTCCTCATCCTAGAAATCCCAAATTGGGGTCTTCAGTTGCATTCTGCCCTGTTCTTTTCTTTCCTCTCCTTTTCACTCAGGTGGATTGCTTTCAGTTGGGGCAGTCTTCATTCCACATGAGCTTTGAAATCATATCCTTGGATCTGTATAGAACGGCAGCAGTTCAAAGTATTAGTAGCAGCCTTTCATAGTAATGCTGCCATTAGATCATTATAACTATTCTAAGGTTCTGCCTGTGAGCATGGCATGAATTTTATATTTGGAAATAAAATCCTCCCGGGATACCACAAAGCTGCACGCCAGCCTTGCCCCTTCTCGCAGGCCGTTAGGATTGGCTGCCCTGCCTCCGTCTTGTGTTACGCAGGAATAAGTCCTGCCGTGTTTGTTTCACATAAGAACCCCTTCAATTTGTTTATAATGATCTGAATGATATTATTAGGTGAACAAAGCCACTCAATGGTGACATTTATTAACCAGTCATATCATCTGTGTTTAAATCTCGTATTACATTTCAGGGAAATTGTGTGAACCTAACTCCAGCATAACTCTTCTTTGGGGACCACAGCTTTGTATTGAGTTTGAAATAAAATAGAAGAACATAGAAAGGAGGTTTTATTTCCAGGAGAGCATTTCACTTAAGAGGTTTAGACTGAGCCAGATTATGTGTAGAGGCCCACAGAAAGGTGGATGTTGGGACTTTTCAACCTAGCACTGGCTATGTGTCTATGCATGAATTACGGGGTATGGTTTGTTTCTAAAGAAGGATATGGGAATTGGAATAAACAGTGCTGGGGAAGTAGAAGAGAGGTGTAATGCAATGGATGGAAGAAAACCATACCTATAAAAATGAAATCTTTGTGTGTGGGCTGGGAAAATGATGGATTTGCTGTGACACCTCCATAAGGAAGAGTGTGCATGTGTGGGATAATGCCCATTGTCTGGGAAGAAGGTATGCAGATATTGGTGACTGTGGTTAGGTATGTGGGTGAATTAAAATGTGGAGAAATTAGAACACGATTGAAGAATGACAGCCTGTTAATATATTGAGAGCAAAGAAGGCTGGCATATATGTGTATGATTTTGAATGATGATGAAATTACATACTTTAAAAATTTTTTATTGTGGAAAATCCTAAACATTACCCAAGAGTAGAAAGAATACTGTAACAAAGCCTCATATACTCATCATTCAGCTTCAACAACGAACTCATAGTCAATCGTGTTGCATCTTCACCTCCCCTCTCCCCCCATCACTACTGTATTAAACACAACATATCTTGGCATCCATATCTACTTCTGTATGAATCTCTAAAAGATGAAGAATCTTTAAAAAACCATAATGATGGTACCCTTATCATACCTATAAAATTAATAATTTCTTACTATCATCAAATATCCAGTTAGCTTCCAAATTTCTCTGATTGTCTCATATTTTTTTAATGGTTGGTTTGTTCAAATAAGAATTTCAACAAGGTCCACACATTACATTTGGTTATGTCTCTTAAGAATCTTTTAATCTTTGTTATCTGTGTTTTTTTCTTGTGATTTGTTTACAAAAATGAGTCATTTTCTCTATAGAGCTTCCCACATTTTGGATTTTGTTGATTGCATTTCTTTTTTATTTCCTATGAAATAGTAGTTAGATAAGAGGCTTGATCTGATTCAGGTTTGATTATTTGGCAAGAATACTTCATAGGTGGTGTGGCATACTTCCACCAAGAGGCACATAATGTATGGTTATCTCTATTTTGGGGAATGTTAGCAGCCACTGATGTTTATTTCCTAGATCCATTATTTCATTCAGGGTTTGCAACATGGGATTTTCTTCATTTATTTGCTGGAGTATGTCTATAGAGAGAAACATTTCCTTAACAACGATTATTTCTCACTGAGGCACAGTTCACACAAGAAAGGCAAAATAAACGCTTGATTGTTTCTCTTTATTTAGGTGCTCTCCTAATATTCTCTAAGATCAGTGAGGTTTGTTTCCTCTAGCACTATTATGAATGCATGGATTTTAACATATTTGATTCAATTCAATCCACAGCACTTATTACTATTATTATTTTTTTTTTTTTGATGCTCAAGCTGTCCCATCTTTGGCCAGTGGGAGTCTTTCCAAATTGGCTCCCTAGTTCTTTGACACAGTAGCTTTTGAGAACTTTCTTGCCTTTTGGCATAACTGGATGTCCCAGGCTCAACTTTATTTATTTATTTATTTATTTATTTATTTATTTATTTATTTATTTATTTATGGCTGCGTTGGGTCTTCGTTGCTGCGCGTGGGCTTTCTCTAGTTGCGGTGAGTGGGGGCTACTCTTCGTTGTGGTGCCCGGGCTCTAGGCACACGGGCTTCGGTAGTTGTGGCTCGTGGGCTCTAGAGAGCAGGCTCAGTAGTTGTGGCACACGGGCTTAGCTGCTCCGCAGCATGTGGGATCTTCCCGGACCGGGGCTCGAACCTGTGTCCCCTGCATTGGCAGGCGGATTCTTCACCACTGTGCCACCAGGGAAGTCCCTCCAGGCTCAACTTTTATATTTCCTATACAAGGCCTGGAATCAACCATTTCTTTAGGAAACACAGGTTCCTTTTAGCGGGAAGTGGAAATTAGGGTGGTCATCACTTTTAGTTTGTGGTTTGTCTGTGGAATGGTGTGCATTAGGGCTTGCCAATATTTCTGAAGTACACTGTGTTTGTTCAACTCACATTTGTTCCGTGGTGATATTTACAATTGTATCAGGATGTTTTGTGTTATAGGAAACAGAAAATCTGACCCAAGCAGACATGAAAGGGAATTTTCTTTTCTTCTTCTTTGTTTCTTTTTTGGAGCTGAAAAGTCCAGAGATAAGACTGGTTCAAGGAGGGAGGCTTTCAGTTTCTTTCTGTCTCATATAGTTTTCTTAAGGTTGGCTCCATCCTAAAACTTGCTCTCCTATTGGTCCTGAGGTGGTGCCATCAGCTCCAGGACTGTATGTTTCCACATTTACACCCAGCAAAAACCATCTTTGTCTCTTCTTTCCCAGAAATAATCCTGAACTTCATTCTGAATGGAAATAATTAGTGGGGACATGTGCTCAAGGCAGAGACAAAAACTTGCTAGTTGGATGCAAAGTGCTGATTGGTTTAACCTAGATTACATATTCCACTCCTGGAGCTGGAGATGATAAGAGCTTTTCTAGAACCACCTGAATCTTCAAAAAGAGGTTAGGGCTGTTGGAAAGGAAAGGAAAGAAAGGAAGGGAATAAATGGATGCTGGAAAGGGGCCAACAAATATCCACTATTATTATTATTATTTTAAAATATAAATTTATTTAGTTATTTATTTATGGCTGTGTTGGGTCTTTGTTGCTGCATGCGGGCTTTCTCTAGTTGCGGTGAGCGGGGGCTACTCTTCGTTGCCGTGCGCAGGCTTCTCATTGTGGTGGCTCCTCTTGTTGCAGAGCACAGGCTCTAGGCGCACGGGCTTCAGTAGTTGTGGTACGTGGGCTCAGTAGTTGTGGCTTGCGGGCTCTAGAGCGCAGGCTCAGTAGTTGTGGAGCATGGGCTTAGCTGCTCTGTGGCATGTGGGGTCTTCCTGGACCAGGGCCCAAACCCATTTACCCTGCATTGGCAGGTGGATTCTTAACCACTGTGCCTCCAGGGAAGTCCAAATAACCACTATTATAATATAGTATTTTTTCTTTGTATCCATCTATCAATTCAGCTATTCATACTATTCTAGGTACTATTGTAAGCATTAGGGAGGCAAAGTGGAGTAGAGTTTAATAGAGGTAGGCTTATTATCCTTGCAACAACTATGAGAAAATACTATATGGGGTACAGTGAGGTACAAGGTTTGAAATAATCATTTCTATTGGGTTGGTCAAAAAGTTCCATAAGATCTTATGGAAAAACCCAAAGGAACTTTTTGGTCAACCCAATATTTGGGCAGAAGTCTTTTCAATTGCAAAGACTTTATGATTCTGTGATTATTTTATGGTAGATTTGTTATATTCCATGGAGCCTATATTGGAAGGCTCAAACATTAGAACATTATGAAAATAATATTCCTTCTCAATAGTGGATTCATCAAGAAAATTCTTTGACATCTACAGCATGAAGGTATCAGCAGTATAAGAACAAATGTCTGGGATTTTTTTCCCATATGGCTGGAATAGAATATTAATGCTCTTCTAGAGATGAAAGAAACTCGTGTTGTTAGTACAAAGCTGTTTGATCTTTCTGAGCTGATTCAGATATCATCAGAATGTTATATATCTGTAATTTAAAAGAAAACAAGATGCCAGATCCAGATTGTTCCTTTGGGCTGACCATTTATTTAAGTGCACTGTTTTGGATTACGATACTAAACTTCTCTACCACACGAATTGCAATAGAGCAGAATTTGGTAAATGACACCTCTTAATACCATCTAGGCAAGTCTCATTTCAAAGGGCAAAAGATGTCCTCGGTGGAGAAGTCCCATAGCAAAATCTCTGGGTATGAAGGTCACAATGATCAAAAGAACACCAGTTGAAAAATAAACTTAAAATAGCCTGATCTAACTTTGCATAGAGGTATGACAAGTAGACCATTAACTAATTCAAAATCAAACATACCACCAATGTAACTAAATACCATTATGAAAAGCTCTAATGATGGTTACCTTTTCCATTTTATCAGCTGGTGCAACAGTCTGGTAATAAATTACAATCACAACTTACTCTACAAATAACTACTTTAACTTTTAAACCCATGGCATGTCACCTAATTATTTGTTAATCATCAAAGTGATCCATGCATTCCTTTCTCAATCTACTTTTCATCATTAAAATGGTTGGTACTGAAAATGTTCATTGCAGCTCTATTTACAATAGCCCGGAGATGGAAACAACCTAAGTGCCCATCATCGGATGAATGGATAAAGAAGATGTGGCACATATATACAATGGAATATTACTCAGCCATAAAAAGAAACGAAATTGAGCTATTTGTAATGAGGTGGATAGACCTAGAGTCTGTCATACAGAGTGAAGTAAGTCAGAAAGAGAAAGACAATACCGTATGCTAACACATATATATGGAATTTAAGAAAAAAAAATGTCATGAAGAACCTAGGGGTAAGACAGGAATAAAGACACAGACCTACTGGAGAACGGACTTGAGGATATGGGGAGGGGGAAGGGTGAGCTGTGACAAAGCGAGAGAGAGGCATGGACATATATACACTACCAAACGTAAGGTAGATAGCTAGTGGGAAGCAGCTGCATAGCACAGGGATATCAGCTCGATGCTTTGTGACTGCCTGGAGGGGTGGGATAGGGAGGGTGGGAGGGAGGGAGATGCAAGAAGGAAGAGATATGGGAACATATGTATATGTATAACTGATTCACTTTGTTATAAAGCAGAAACTAACACACCATTGTAAAGCAATTATACCCCAATAAAGATGTTAAAAAAAAAATGGTTGGTACTTGTTAACTGACCATATACTGCCTTAGTCTCCCATTATCATTCCCTTTTATGATTTATTAATAATATCTTAGAGACCTACCACATTGTATTGCAGAAGGCTTACTGTGGTCAAGTTTGCCCTGGAAAAATCCCTGGGGGGAAAAACCAAACAAACAAAGCCAACAGTCTTAAACCCAAACCCAACCATCTGTGCTGTTTGATGGGGCGTTCCTGATGTGGAGCATTAGTCCTGGCTGAGAGTTACCACAGAGTACAATTGTTTATGCTGTGCCACTGTGTAGAGCAGACAATACCACACAATCAAAGCCTTCACACTCAAACAGACATCACACTCTGTAATTATATTTGTCTGACAGATTATTATAATTGTACGTGGCAGGTAGTATAAAGCAGCTCCTTTTTACAGCCTAAATAATGTGGCATATTCTGCATACTCTAAATCAACCTTGCAGAAGGTAAATTATGAAAGCTAAATGCACGCTGAGTATTTTTATTTACTCTTTCAGTTAGCATCTTATGTGGTGCTAGACAGCAAAAGAGCATTACCTTATTTTGCCTGGTAGTATTTCACTTAACACTTTGTTATGCAAAGTTCCTCTCTGGATGACATTTTGGCATACTCCGGGCAGCTCCAGTGATGATTATTTGTAATTCTTTTCTTCACACCCAAACTGACCAAATACCAGATCAGCCTGTGCTAAGTCAAAATGAGGATAAAATGCATTTCTTTTTTTTTTTCTTTTTTTTTTGCGGTATGCGGGCCTCTCACTGTTGTGGCCTCTCCCGTTGCGGAGCACAGGCTCTGGACGCACAGGCTCAGCGGCCATGGCTCACGGGCCCAGCCACTCTGCGGCATGTGGGATCTTCCCAGACCGGGGCACGAACCCGTGTCCCCTGCATCGGCAGGCAGACTCTCAACCACTGCGCCACCAGGGAAGCCCAAAATGCATTTCTTAAAAATTTTTAAAAAATGAATTACAAACTTAGTTCTATGGCTTCTTTAACAATGAGAATAAAAACAACTTGGGGAAACAGCCATCCAGTTGTTTGCAGAATTTAAAGACTTTGTGATGGCCTTCTAGACAAAGAGACATGTCTTATGGTAGAGGCTTTTAGTGCTTGCAATGTCTGATTGGGAGATATCCAAGTAAATGGGAGGATTACAGTTCTCTACCACCTTGCAGTTAGATGGGGCCTTGTTGACTAGTTTTTGCAATTGGTTGTAGGTGGAAGTGATGTATATCATTTCCTTTACCAATATGTACTTAGCAATGTGAGACGCTCCAGGGCTCTCTTATTCTGCTGGTGACAGAGGAGTCTGCATGTTCCAGAAGAAGCAGATATTAGAAGGTAACATCTCTGTCAGCCCCAATCCCTGAGTAGCTGAAGCTGAGCTCCTGCAAGCTGGGGTTTTCATTTGTTACTTTAGCATAATTTAGCCTATCCTGACTGGTATATGACTCTTCAGTACTTGATTTGTCTAATTGGTCACATTTTACACTAGATTTGTGATGTTATATCAAGTTGTCATAGTTTCTACACTATGATTCTGTTCCAAAAATATACATGATAAAACCATAAAAGTTAATACGCATTGAGTGTGTGACAAATGCTGCCACTGTATAATTTTTACATACAGTATGCCTAATCCTCATAAAAATGTACAAAATGAGATCACTTAGATTAAAGCAGGTAACTGATTTCTAAAGTCCATGCAGGAGTCGTGTTCAAAATCTGTCCTGTCTAGCTCCAATATCTAGCTAGATTGTTCCACTTCACTATACTGGTTCATGTTTTTATTTCCCGAAATAGTGAAATGAGTTAAAAAATAAAAGTATAAAAAGTAAATATGAAAAGTAAAGATATTTATATTTCCCAACATTTTATAGTGTTCTATTTACTTACTGCCTGGATTGATGTGTGGGGTTAGATGTGTCATAAGGCTAATCTTAAAAGGCATTGTCTTCAGACACTGTTATTCCAGGAAGAAGACACGAAACATACATAAACGCATTCAAGTAAAATGGCTGATATTTTAAATGATCAATCCAACTTTTGAATTTTGACACATTTGTCTATGAACTTCTTGGATATACTCTTAGGATTGAAGACAATTTCAGTCCTATCTCATAGGACTGTTGTGAGTATTAAATATGTCAATATATTTAGAGCAGAAATTAACATGCAGTAAGGTTTGGGCTAGGGCTGAGACTAGGGTGAGGCCAGAGAGCCACCTACAGTGTGAAATTTAAGGAGGTGCTTACAAAACCCTGAGAGTGCCTTTTTTTTTTTTTAACATCTTTATTGGAGTATAGTTGCTTTACAATATTATGTTAGTTTCTGCTACATAACAAAGTGAATCAGCTGTATATCCCCATATCCAGCTGTATATCCCCATACCCTCATATATATACATATATCCCCATATCCCCTCCCTCTTGCATTTCCCTCCCACCCTCCCTATCCACCACCCACCTTTAGGTGGTCACAAAGCACCGAGCTGATCTCCCTATGCAGCTGCTTCCCACTAGCTAGCTATTTTACATTTGGTAATGTATATATGTCAATACTACTCTCTCACTTCATCCCAGCTTACACTTCCCCTTCCCCGTGTCCTCAAGTCCATTCTCTACGTTTGCATCTTTATTCCTGTCCTGCCCCTAGGTTTGTCAGAACCACTTTTTTTTTTTTTTTTAGATTCCATATGTATATGTTACCATACGGTATTTGTTTTTCTCTCTCTGACTTACTTCACTCTGTATGACAGACTCTAGGTCCATTCACCTCACCACAAATAACTCAGTTTCGTTTCTTTTTATGGCTGAGTAATATTCCATTGTATATATGTGCCACATCTTCTTTACCTATTCATCTGTCGACGGACACTTAGGTTGCTTCCATGTCCTGGCTATTGTAAGTAGTGCTGCAATGAACACTGTGGTACATGACTCTTTTTGAATTATGGTTTTCTCAGGGTATATGCCCAGTAGTGGGATTGCTGGGTCATATGGTAGTTCTATTTTTAGTTTTTTAAGGAACCTCCATACTGTTCTCCGTAGTGGCTGTATCAATTTACGTTCCCACCAACAGTGCAAGATGGTTCCCTTTTCTCCACACCCCCTCCAGCATATATTGTTTGTAGATTTTTTGATGGTGGCCATTCTGACCGGTGTGAGGTGACACCTCATTGTAGTTTTGATTTGCATTTCTCTAATGATTAGTGATGTTGAGCATCCTTTCATGTGTTTGTTGGCAATCTGTATATCTTCTTTGGAGAAATGTCTATTTACTTCTTCTGCCCATTTTTGGATTGGGTTGTTTGTCTTTTTTGATATTGAGCTGCATGAGCTGTTTGTACATTTTGGAGATTAATCTTTTGTCAGTTGCTTTGTTTGCAAATATCTTCTCCCATTCTGAGGAATCTTGTTCCCCAGGTGCCTCTCCTGTCCTACTCTAAGTACCGATCCTAGGTTGAGCTATTATTAATTCATTCATTTTCGTATACTTTACTGTGGAAAGGCATAAGGAGGGTTTTGGCATGCACACAAAAATAGGGATATTTAGAGTTCCTACCCTATGAGTTTTTGTGAGGATCATGTGAGATAATTCACTAGCATGTAGTAAACATCAAATAAATGTGAGCTTTAAAAACAGAAGGTGATGGACTAGGTAACCTCTAATGTTGCCTCCCACTCTAAAAAAATCTGTATTTAGACCTAGCCAGTTAAAATGTTGTAATTACTGATAGCTGCCTTGAAGAAGGGTGGCACTAACATTTAGCAGTGTGACTCTGTGGGGGTGGGATCATTATAGAGTGGAGAAAAAACATGTTCTCAGTCTTTAGGGGCTCACAACCAGGCTGAAAAAAGGCAGGTGAATAAGTAAAACATATTCTCATACATATGTAACAACACTATCTATATCCAAATACACTTTCCATGGGGAATGGCATGCTGTTGAGATGGAACGCTTTGGAAAGCTGCTTTTCATTCTAATCAGTCAGGAATGATTTTGAGAAGGTGGCCAGCTTTGAGTTCTTTGAAGCATTTGCTGGGAGAGGGCCACTGTTTAGGAGTTTGGAAGGGTGTTTGAAGGCTGGGAGATAGGATGGGTAGAATCTTAGGTTTAGAGCTGAATCAATGAAGAACTGAGAAGGTGAAGGTAGATATATTAAAAAGTGAAATGATGGGATAAAGGAACACAGTTTAGCATGAGGATATGCAAGAGAGGTACTGGATGATCATGATGGACACGTCCTAGAACTTCATGCGGAGGTGGTGAGACCCTTAAAGATTGTTAATGTAACTGCTCATTTGCCCATCTCATTTACCAAGGTGAGCCTCTTGGCCTAACTGATATCTATTAGCTGTTATCTAAGGGCCCAAAGAAATATAGAACTGCTGAAAATCCTTGAGATTTGGCCCAGATTGCTACAGACTATACTTCTGTCAAGAGAGATTTGTTAGAATTTCTCGTTATTAATTAATTAATTGGTCAACAAGCTGAAGAAGGTCCACATGCCACTCAAAAGTAGAGTTACATCTTTATATAACATAAATTAAGTGCTGCTTCTGATATTTGAGGAAAATGTAGGAAAAACATAAACGTTCCCTGGTGGCTTTGGCTTTGAAATAAAGACATACCCAGTGTGGATGCTTAAATATTTCTGCCATGGCATATGGCATAGTGCAAGTTATACAGCAGGTACTCAATAAATATCTGTTGAATGAGTCAATCAATAAATGAGAATTGTCTTTGGATTAAGTGGAAGTTATTGTGCAGTGTTTCTTAAGTGTGTATATTATTTCATAACTTTATTGTAAGGATGATGCTGCAGAAACAAATTACATGAAGTGCACATTATAGAATCGTAGAAGTAAAATGTTAATTGATGTAGATGATGAGGGGGTTTTATTTCGAGGTAAAAGGTGTGTGTGTGTGTGTGTGTGTGTGTGTGTGTGTGTGTGTGTAATATAGCCTTAAAATTAAATGGAAGTTAAGAAGGCTGTCAGTCAAAGATGCCTCATTTCTCCTTCCTGTAGTCTTTGCAGCAGGCCAGCTTGGGCTTCTTTGTAGGGTGATCTTGAGATTCCCAACAGCAAGAGAGGGTAAGCCCTAATGTGCAAGCACTTTTCAAGCCTCTGCTTATATCATATTTTTGAATATCTCATTGGCCAAAGAAAGTCACATGGCCAAATCTAGATTTGAGGGGAAAAAATATAAACTCCACCTCTTGATGAGAAACATAGCAAAGTCACATTGCAAGAGATGGGAGGGATTACCAGGGCCATCTTTGCTGACAGTCTGCCACACTTACTATCTCAATAAACTGGTATGTCAAGTAATGGTTAATGAAGTGAAGTTTATGAAGCTTTTACACCTTTTAAATATAAACTAGTGCAAATGCAAGTTTATCTTCCAAATAAAAACTCTTCCACTGACTTATATCTCCAACTAGTTTTTTTTTTTTGAGTTATAATATTGGTGGATTTATGTACAATGTGATGGGAATTGTCATAATTTTGGATAGACTCATGGAATTTTGTAGTCCTTGCTAATGTCATCTTCCATGAAAAACTTGGAAAAGAAAGGTACAATAGCTCTAGAGATCCGGGAAAAATTAGGTAAGGGGGACAGATGATAGTCTTTTGTTTCACTGCTTTTTTTGTGGGGAGGGGGAGTGGATAATATATAGTGGTAAAGATATAGGACCTTCCTGTCCAGGTCCCAATCTTGGCTCTGCCATTTTTGAGTGTTTACCTTGGGAAACTAAATTAATTTGTCTTTCCATAAAAAAAATTAAATGGAATAGAAAAGTCTGAGTTGCTAAATTCACAAAAGTCAGAGGCTTTAAGAGTTGCAAAATGTCTTGTGAGGAGTCCAGATAGACAGGCTTAGGTATTCAAAAAGAATTTGCTATAAATTCATCAACATCATAATTGGGCTGTGGGGGCAACCTAAATGGCCAACCATGGGCAACACAGTGTTTCTCAATGGAATATTATACAGCTATTTAAGGGTTCTTGTAGCTGGAGAATATGTGAACACAGGGAAAGATGTTAACAAGACACTAAGTGAAAGAAAGAAACTTAAAAATCAGTGTGTGCCAGATTAACTCATTCAAACACGCACAGAAGAAGCCTGGAATAATGAGATCTAAAATCAATACCAAAATCATTTCAGAGAGATATAATCACTGATATTTTTTTCTCTCATGCTTGTGTGTATTTTTGAATTTTTTTTACAATGGGCCCAGAATTAAAAAAATTGTATTCAATTATTTCTTAAAATAAAGAAGAGGCCCAAAAGGACCTGATAAAATTGGCGACACTACCCTCTTTTTATTTCCATGTTGAACTCAATGTCTACCTTCAAGTGCCTCTGACCTTAGCATTACCTATACCAATGATTTGCCCTCCTGCTTGTGCATGGATTTAATATCTCCTGCTATTTTAATACAGACCACATCCTACCCAGCCCTGAATTCTACTTCATAAAATAGATTTATGAACTAGATATGACCCATGCTTTTTAGTTCATGATCATATTTTTGGTTACCATGAATATTCATGAATATAGCTCATAGTAGCTCCACTCTGCTCCATAGTCTTCACTACAACAAGGGCAGTTTCTGGAATAATAAGGTCATAAGGTATGTGAGGACAGTACCTTTGTTGATGGATGGAATAAAAGACAGAAAGGTCAGAGAGAAGACTATTATAAGGGACCGTTTCAGAACTGACCGGGCCTGTAAAAAGGTCATATTAGGCTGCTAAGTGTTTTAAAGAAAATGATTTGATTTGTTTGCTTAATACAGTGTAAGTACCACTGTCAACACATATAGCGTTTTAACATTATGAGCTTATTAAAATAGTAAATCTGTGGAGAACATTCAAATCTTCACACAATTATGCTTGAACCTAATGTTCAAGTGAAAACAGGCGATGGTAATAACATCGTACAACACTGGAGACAACTTCTCAGCCTGCAGGTACAAAAAATTGTTACTTATTGCCCGAGCTTTGTGCCAGCTCCTTTTAATCTGTCTGCTTGCTGTTTTTCATTCAAATTATAACACCTTTTCCTGCAAGATAAATTAACAGTTTTTTTTTCTTTTTTCTAGTTTTAAGTTTAGATCCTTCGAAAAGCTTAACGTAAAGTAGAGTCATTAGGCTTTGGTAAGAGGCCAAATTTAGGCAGAGCAGATACAAAAATACTTAGTGTAAAATAAAAATTCAAATATGGGATGCATGCATGGAGCTGACTGACTGCTGTATTTAAGAGGGCCTGCAGGTTTGTTTTAATTTCTTCCTGCATTCATGAATCCTTGTTTTTATTGTTTTGCTGTCCCTTCTCTTACTGTGGTGGCTCTGTGTTTGGCTTTCATTTCCCTTTCCTGGTCCTTTTTTAATGAAGAAATTAATTTTTTTCTTATCACTCATTAGATGTCTTTTGAAAGGTGAAAAGTATTCTCTATTCTTGAGTAATCATTAATTTATCTAAGGCAGAGTTATATTTTCTTGACTTTGAAGCGGTATAGGTGAGCATCTTGGTTTGGAGGTACAAAACGGAGACCATGAAAGAAGAAAGTTGGTGAATAATAACTCTCCGGAGCCCAAAGCCTTCCATTTCAGAAGCATAAAGGCCCGCACAGCCGTGACTTTCAAACACGCATTGTCTTTAAAATGTGTCCAGGTAGGGAGGCAGTTGGGAGGCAGATGATATCCCAGGTGGAGGACATTTCAGTTCTCTTCCTGACAATTTAGTTGGATATGCTGTTATTTTCCCAAGGTTCTAAGGGATCCATATGTGAATCGACATCTATTATTAAATATCACTATGTGCAGTCACTTAGGATATGTATATAAAAGCAAGAGGATATGTATATAAAAGCAAGATGAACAGTACTGCTTTCAAAGTGTTTCTAATCCAGATGTGTTAATACCATACCATCATATAAGACTTTGCAGATTTATTAATCTGATCCTTACAATAATCCTAAAATGTAGGAAAAGCAGATACAATGATTTTTAATTTATAGATGATAAAATTGGGTCTCATAGAGGGTAAGGATCACACAACTAGTAAGCCGCAAAGCTGGGACCCAATGTCAAATCACTTGATTTTGAGTCCAGCCAACTTAATGGTTCTCACCTCGGATGATATGGGAACTAGAATTGCGGAGGCAGTATTTTTGACTGCTCATTGCAGGTGCCTTCATAGATTTTGGCATGTGATCAGAGGATTTAGATAAATACTCTCTCCTCTACATGTATTAGACTATGGAGGGGGGCAAAGTGAGGTAGGTGGGAGGGCACTCATAAATATAAACATTTAAATATACATATGCATTTATTTTCAGATATTTTTGATATTCCTGCTTTACACAACTGAACCCACCCATTAAGAAGCACTGAGGTAAATATCTGCATGAGAAAACATAAGCCAGGGTACAAGAAGTGTCACTTGGGTAACAAACAAGGGGTTGCATTCCGTCCCACCTGCCTCCTATTTGAAAGCTTGTCTTTATCTCCCTGCAATACCTGGTACAGGACCTTATTTTATTAGCTACTAAACAAATTCTGGGCAAACCGAATACAGGTCTTGATGTTCCCTTGGAATCTGGCATGATCAGGCCCAGGCCCTAAATTAGTTCCCTTGAGTTGGGGACTTGCTCCAATCACTTGGGGTTTTTCTCTAATCTGTAACAGTTACACTAATCGGATTTAAAACTGACTGAACACTTTTATTATAGCCTGCCAGAGGTATGCATTAAAATTTAACACTGTTTCCTCTTTGAACAGAAAGAGAGTACTTATGGTGTGATTATATAGGATTAGAATTTTTCATTAAAAAGGGTTTTAAACACTTCGGCAAGTAAAAGGCAGAATCCTATTTAATGAGTTTTTAACGGTAGCGAAAGTAAGCAAAGTTTAAACAGAACTGTTTTCTCTCCCCTTACATAAAGTTCCCCTTTCACTGCAATGTACCATGTATGCATGAATCATGGCTTTATGGATAGCAAAAGGATTGCTATTTGCACAGAGCAACAGAAGACAAAGCCTGTTATAAAACGATGGAGAGTTTATACAGAAATCTAAGAGCAGATCAGAATGCTTCACAGCCTTGAGTTTGGAGAATATCTGAATTATAACTATAAAGTGATTTTATAGACTCCACACTTTGAACTGTGGGAGGTATTTGATGGTCTGTGATCATCTTAAGAGGCTTATAGCCTGGATTCCTAAAGAAAGTTCAAGGTCCAGGAATTTGAAGGCAGTTATTGATGCTTGGAGTGCTCCATCTGTGTGGCGCACAGCGGTGAATAGGTGCCTAGGGCCTTCCCTGTGGGGCATGGTTCTTATGGAGGTTGGCAGATGTGGTGTCATTCAATACTGCCAGTTGCCACATGCAAACGCAGAAGCCACATAATACAAAGCCCAGGCTTCTGGAAACAGGAAATCTAGCCAAAATATTTAACCAAGTAACTTTATCACTGCCTTTGAAATGGCTATGGTATGCATTTTAGTCAGGTTCAGGAGCACACGTATCTCAAATAAAGAACTTGGGCTGAAATAAACCTACCTCAGATCTGTTTACCCAGTAAGATCTAAAGATTCCCTTTTCCAAGCATTTCTGAAATAGGAGTTGCTGGAATTGGAGCAAGGCAGCTCAGTGGCAACAGTTTAAGTTTTCTCTGATGTGAACTTTGATAGGAACAGAGTGGCTGTTGGAAATGTTGTGTGTACAGTCTCATTTATGGCTAATTAGAAGTATTTTTGTGACTGGATACGGGGAAATGGGTCATGGGTTGTCAGCACACTGCATCGCACAATTAATAAGAATTGGCCCTAAAGCCACATGTATCATACTTGGAAGCAAACTCTGAGGAAGACACAGTTTCAGAATTGTTGTGTATACCTTCTCATTTATAACTAATTGAAAGTATTTTTTTATCAGTATCTAGGAAGTGTGACACAAATGTCAGCAAAATGTACTATACTAACAGTTGCATCTCAATTAAGAAAAAATAGATTACCAACACGAACTTGCATGCTTCTTGAAGAAGTGAAGTGACCAGGAAGCTGGGAAGAGAACCCTTCAGGCCAGGATGAACACCTGCGAAGAAGGCAAAGTTTGCCAGGCCCACCCTGTCCCACCAGCATCCGAGTGGAACCTTTGGGGCTATTTTTTCTCTTTCCTTTTTCTTCTTTCTTTGTCTTTGTTCTCCTCTTCCTTCCTCTCTCTCTCCCTCCTTTTTTCCTTCCTCTCTCCTATTTTTTCCTTTCTTCCTAGAAGCAGAAGCTGCCTTAGCTGCAGGAGTGGAGTGGCTGTGTGTAAATGGTCACCCAGCCATGACGACAGTGAAGCATATCTCCTCTCCCTGCCTAACTAAAGGCTGTAGCACCTAAGATTTCAGCTATTTTTCTATTACTACAATCAATTATAAAGAAATGATAATAGCCAAACTCTATATAGCATTTACTATGTGCCAGGTACCATTCTGAAAGCTTGCCCTATATTTCCCATTTAATTTTCTTAGCCCAGTGAATCAGGTACTATATTATCATTATCTCCATTTTACAGATGAGGAAACTGAAGCTCAAAGAAATGAAATCACCTGCCCAAGATCATGCAATCATAAGCGACAGAGCCAAGATTTGAATGCAGTTGTCTGGCTCCAGAGTATGTACTCTTAACCAATATGACAAACAGCCCCTTTATTTTTTGTTTTGTTTTTTTGATGTTTATTGCTTTAATGTTTTTCTGATTATATAATTAATCTGTGTTTACTGTAAAATTTAAAACAAGAAAAGTGTGAGGAAGAAAGTAAAACCCTACCTGAAATCCCATATCCCAGCAGGTTGGTGACTGTCCTCCTTTCATCTGTCATAGGCACGTACTCATATTTGTATGGTTTTACCTGAATGGAATAATAACATTATGTTATACATGTGTTTTTTTTTTTTTTTTTGCGGTACGCGGGCCTCTCACTGCTGCGGCCCCCTGCCGCGGCCCCTCCCACCGCGGAGCACAGGCTCCAGACGCGCAGGCTCAGCGGCCATGGCTCAAGGGCCCAGCCGCTCCGCAGCACGTGGGGTCCTCCCGGACCAGGGCATGAGCCCGGGGCCCCTGCATCGGCAGGCAGACTCTCAACCACTGAGCCACCAGGGAAGCCCTACATGTGGTTTTTTAAATAAGGGCCCCTTTTCCCTGTTTCACTAACCTCCTCCCTTCCATTCCCACACCCCCAACTGTTTAACAAACTAGTATCTTTTTTAAAGTTTACATGTGTAACTAAAAAATAAATGCTTATATATATACATTTTCAAATAAGTATTTTTACTATAGATATAAGGATTTGAGGGAGGCTACTTTTTGTGTTATTTCATATTATATAACTGCTCTACATCTTGTTTTTATTAAACAATATGTCATGGAAATTTCTCACGTTAACTGGATTGACTTACCTCACTCTTTTTAATGGTTGCATACGATTTCGTATAGTCTCTCCATTAACAAAATTTCACTGTATGGTCTCTCCAACAAAATTCTGCCTAGTTAATATTTTCCTTCTATAGATAGTGTTTTAGTCTGGTGTTCCTTCTAAAGCAAAGCCTGAGACAAGGGTTTGCACATGTGTAACTCATTAGGGAAGGGATTCAGGGATGAGGAGGGAAAGACTGAGGAAAGGGAAACAGAGAAGGCAGGAAGTCAATGCAAACGTGCTTCCCTGAGTTGGTGGCTGCTGTGGACTTTATCTGGGGGCCTTGTCTGAGGGGCCTTACCGAGTGTGCCTTGGAACTCCTGGGCTTTTATCCTCTGGCCCACATCCCGTGAAGTCGACAATTCCCCCTCCGGGCAACCCGCTTCCGCGTTAGCACGCTGCGCAAGCGTGCGCGTGCACAGAGGCGCCCTGCAGACCCGAGGTCCGGGCGGCCTGCAGGCGTGGTCACCGTTCCGCCCGTGCTGGGATGGTCGCTGCCCTGGGGGCTGGAGTAAAAAGTGAACTGAGAAAATGAGGCTTATGATACAAGAAGTAACACCTCCTTTCCCGGTTTTCATGCAAGGGACAAACTCTTACCCTGTGTTGTGACAATGTTGAAGATAATAGTGTACTTCGTCTTCCTACCAACTTGACAACAGGCACACGAGGTAGGTGTTTTACGTAGGGGACAAGGGGGGCCCAGAGAGGTGACGAGGGAGACCACCTGTACCGTGTTCTCTGTGTTCCCAGTGGTGAGCGAAATGCCTGCCGCTTAAAAGATATTTAGTATATACTTTTTTTTTTTTTTTTTTTTGCGGTCCGTCGGTACGTGGGCCTCTCACTGCCGCGGCCCCTCCCCCCGCGGAGCAATAGGCTCCGGATGCGCAGGCTCAGCGTCCATGGCTCACGGGCGCAGCCGCTCCGCGGCCTGTGGGATCTTCCCGGACCCGGGCACAAACCCGCATCCCCTGCATTGGCAGGCGGACTCGCGACCACTGCGCCACCAGGGAAGCCCCAGTATATACTTTTAAGGGGATGCTGTTGAAGTAATTCGCCAAGTCACACGCCCAATACGTGGCAAGTCTTGTGATTAAACCCAGAACTTGCTGCCTCCGAAAAACCTGTGTGTCTTCAATTAAACCAGTGGAATGAAAAAAATGAACTTTTTTTGCTCGCATATAGCCTGAAAGAATTTCGTAAAACTTCGTGCACATTTTAAAGCACAATATGTGAAATAGTTCATCCTAAATTTGAAAGCTTAATTTTTAATCTGAGGAAGGAAATGCTAAACATTTTGTAAGATGGAATAAGATGAAGATAGGCTACACTTAGTACATATAGGTTATGTTTGTATTATGATACGATAAAATGAGTTTTAACTTCTTGTTGAATAGCATTTGCTGACTATGAAAAAATTGTATGAAGTTTTTAAAAAATATTTATTTATTTGGCTTTGCTGGGTCTTAGTTGCCACCCGCGGGATCTTTGTTGCAGCATGCGGGATCTTTAGTTGTGGCATGTGGGATTTTTTTTTTTAGTTGTGGCATGTGGGATCTTTAGTTGCAGCATGTGAACTATTAGTTGTGGCATGTGGGATCTAGTTCCCTGACCAGGGATTGAACCCGGGCTTCTGCATTGGAAGTGCAGAGTCTTAGCCACTGGACCACCAGGGGATTCCCTGTATAATGTTTTTATCTGTGGATTTTTATCCGGTATAGCTTGGAAAATCTTAAAAACATTACAGTTACATTTAAAGGAATCGGCATTACTACCCTAAACAGCTTCAGTTCTGAATTCACAATATTCCAACATTGTCCAGGCTTACCCCATACAGAGATATGTTTAAAGTGGGGGAAAATTGGGAAGCTCCATGGATTTAAGGGTCAGCAATTAATCATTAAAGCATTACAAACCAGTATTTCCAGTCATTCTTTTTTTGGCTCTTGGGAGGTTCCCCTCAACAGAGCAATGCACCATAAAAAAGTTTGGGATGGATTGCCAGGGCGGGGGCGTGTCCCTTCCTTTTGAGAAGTTGTTGTCTTGTTAGATCTCTGGGCCTCTTTAAAACCTCTTGACTACTCCTTTGACATACATTCTTTTCCTGACTTTCTGGTTTGTTTTTATTTTTTAAATCGATGATACATGTTAATGACAAAAAATTAAGCCATACAAAGAATACAAAAAGCACCCAAATCCCACTACCCAGATAAAATAATTTCGTCCTCTCCTCTGCCTTTGATGTGACATTGTCCTTTTGTGGTTCTTCTCTCTTCCTTGTCTTTTGGCTAGCTCCTCTTCTTCCTTCCCAAATCTAATTTAATTCCCGAAACAAAACCCATGGGTTGGATGCAGAAACTGATCTCTTGATGCCAGCAAAGATCCCTGAGTTCTGTGATCTGTGATTGTCAGGTTAAGTCTGAAATAAAAGGCTCATAAATGTCTCTTCTTTAAACTTCTAGCCATGATAAGCTGCATGTGGGAAGTCAAGGGCTGGCACATCTGTCTGTTGAATTTGAGGATGGGATTCTCTCGAAAGAAGTTTCTACTCCAGCTTTTATGTTTTGTTTTTATTGGACAACAAACAGACAAACAACAGAAACTTTAGTGTCGAAAATAAGTATTACATCCATAGTAGCTTCACTTCAAAAAAGATTTTGGGCCAGTGTAGTTTGAGGATAAAACCAGACTGACTACTTATCAAGTCTCCCTTATTTCTCTCTCAGGTGGTTTTTTATTTGTCTCCTTGCCATGAAAGTATATTATGGTTTGACCAATAAACCATGAATACTCAAAAAAGTACATTATGTTTCCAAAATATACTGTTTTCTCACAGGCATTTAAAGTAGAGTATGCATTGAAACACATATAATTAAATAGAAGAATGAAATTATATTTGGAAACTACTAACTAAAAGAGACTATCTTTGTGTCTTTTACCATAATTCTTAAGCCTTACAGCAAAGAATGTGCTCCCTTATCTACCTGAGAGCAGGGCTTTCTGTGTGCTTCTTCTGAAGTGAAGATATTTACCTTCTGACTGTTCAAAATAATATGGTAACTAAGGAAATTAAAGCGAAAAACAAAGCATAGGCTCAGTGTGCTTCGCTTAGGCCTGGGTTCCGACTGGTCCATGATTTATAAGACGCTAATATACTAAAGGATTAATCCTTCATTAACAATGTGTAATCAGTTGGGAAGATTTGCACCACAGGGCAGCACACCAGTGATTGTCTTACAGAAATGGTCTGAAGTCACAAATTAAGAGTTATTTGGAGAAGACAGCATGCTCTTCCCTATGCTTGAATGCATTGAGTCAGGCTAGACAGAGCAGCTTTCCCTCTGTGAGTGCATGCCCAAAGTCCAGGAGCCTTAAAAGCTGAAGTGATCTGTCCCAGGCACCTATGTACCTATACTTGTTATCTATTGCTGCATAACCCACTACTGCAAAACAGCTACCATTTTATTGTATCTCACAATTTTATGGGTCAGGAATTCAGGCATTTCTTTGTTCTTTGATTGGCATCACTTGGTGACATTCAGGTGGTATCTGGGCTAATCTGGAGAGTTCAAGACAACTTTACTTAACATATTTGGCCCCTTGACAGGCTCAGCTGGGTTCTCTCTCTCTCTCTCTTTCCATGTAGTCTCAGGGCCTTGCCGTATGCTTTCTCCATCAGAGTAGTTGGCTTATTATGCGTGACAAATAAGTGGAGGTGGATGCTGCCAATCTCTTAAGGTCTGGGCCCGGAAGTGTGCTCAGCATTACTTCTACTGTATTCTATTGGTCAGAGCAGTCACAGAGCCCACCCAGAATCAAAGGGATGGGATAGATATCTCACCTCTTAATAAGAGGCATGTCAAAGAATTTGGCACTGTCTTTAATTTGCCTTGATGAATTCTTTCTCCCACTGTTAAAGTCTAGGAAGAGGGAAGAAGGCAACTATGAGGAAAAGCAGTCCCAGACAGACTCTTGGCCTGGCCCATCTTAGCCTTGGGGAAAGAATGGAGGACTTTGGCACACAGGTAAGCTCAAGGAGCATATTTAACTTGGGAGATAAAGTGCCCAAGTGCCCTCTGTCAGCCTCCTGGAAGGAGGGCTCTGCAATGTTAAAATACAGTGAGCTGAGATCTCCCAAAGAAAGTAGGCTGTGATCCAGTTCCTTAACTTGGAAGGCCATGTGGCCCCTTTGCAGCACCTGCAGTGAGCAGCTGATGAACAGGAACATGGCCTCATGGCTTCAGGAAGAGCTTCCTGCCACAAAGGGGTGAGTCTCCTCAGCTTCATCCTCTAGGGAGGAATTCTTCCAAGTTGTGAGGAGGGAGAGAAGGTCAGTGGAGCAGGATAAACACACCAGTTGCCTACCTCTTCTTAAGACAGGAAATGGGATTTGGGGATGAATTCTACTATTCTGCTCCAAGATCACTTTGTATCAAAAGATGAGAACAGAGAACATTAACCTAAACCAAAGCGTTAACCTCAGCATGATTGGTGCAAAAATGTCTGTTGCCAGTTTTGTGATAAAGCACTCATTATGGTGTTGGAGATGAAAATGTGGGCTGTGGCAGGAGAGCTGGTCAGACTGTCAACCTCAAAAGCTACAGCAGTGTGATCCTGGGCGTTCTTTGGTTCCTTCATCTGTAAAAGGGGAGTAATAATAGTGTTAAATGACAATGGTGGTAATAATATATACTCACTTCATAGGACTGATGTAAGCATTAAATGAGATGATGTGTGGAAAACCCTCAGGACAGTGCCTGATGTTTATTAAATGACCACCACATAGAAAGTGTTCAGTACATGTCAGCTTTTATCACTGTTGTTATAGCAGTGACCCCCACCCTGGTGGTGGAACACGAGGGCACTGGGGGACTGAAGAAAGGGAGGGGTGGAAACCCAAGTAAGACTTCTCATTCCTCTCTCTCTGGTTATAGCCACTGGGGTATAATGTGATCTATAAACTCTTCTGTCTGTTGACATGCCAGTAAATGATACGTCTCTCCGATCTACTTATATTTTCAAGCTTAATGTAAGGGCCCAGGTGCTGGAGGCTCAGAGCAGAGAGAGGGCTGGGGGCTGTCCTGGCCTTTACAAACCATTGCCACTCTAATAAATAAAGCATTCACTCAGAGAGTCTGAGAGCTGGGGAGCCACACTGCGTGCAAATCCAGATCAGTGGCTGAGCTTCTTCCAGGTTGAAGCTAATCATAACTGACATGTTAGAGAAAAACCACTTTATAAAATCAATATTAAATTTACAACCTTTGACATTCTGGAACATCAAAGATCAGGGGGAAGTAAGCCATAGAGTAAACAGTCCTCCAGCCATGCCAGTTGCTCAAGGAGATGGGGAGATGTGGGAAACCAGAGGCCCAAATCATACAGTATTAGTCTTGTTTTTATGTCAACGTCTTGACATCAATAAAAACATTAAAAAAAAAATTCACACATTTACACGCAGAGAAGAAAGGGAAGCAACAAGGAGAGCTCCGCCAATCCATCAGACTCCCAGAATCACTCCTGAGTGAAATGATTAGATTCCTTCTCCGACAGTGAGACTTGATTTTTCTGGACAGTGGGATGCTTCAGTTATGGGGCAAACATTATTTTGTGAGGCTGGCAAGTCCCCTGCTGAAAAGCCTAACCTATCTAGCCAGGGACCATGCTCTAATAAAAGCCTGCACCTCTCTAGTAGGACCTCCCTATAGTCACTGGGATTCAAGTATAGCTGCAAGGGACATGTGGAAGCAGAGTAAAACTATAAAGGTCAACACAAGGTGAGAATACATTTCTCTGAGTGTTCCTCAGAGGATACTAGGTCTCAGCTGCTCAAGTCTGGGGTGGGATTCCTACCTCTGGGAAGGGGATTTTAATTTTGACATCTAGAAGCAGAATTGCCATAAGTCCTACCAGGAGGAGTGGGCAGGGTCATCATCCAGCATGGACAGGATAATGAAGGACTTCCTAGTCCTTTGCATCCAAAAGCATTTTGTCTCAAGGACTGGTCAGAGAATTGTGTCACCTCCACTATGAGTCCAAATAAAATACCAAGTGCTGTAGGAAAGGTGGAGTGGGGAAGGCAAGGCCAGGTGGCTCTGCTGGTCTAAACAGACTCTTCTGTAGTGCTTCCTCTTTTGAAAGAACAGCTTGAATTTATGCCCTGGCTCACCTGTGCTCAATGATGTGAATCTGAACTTACCAAAATAGATGTTTAATGCAGTGTTTCCATCTATTAAAAGCTTTAAGGGCAATAGCAGCAATGCCATTCTCTCCCCTCTCCTCTCCCCATCTCCCAGCTAACCCTCGAAAGTGATCGATTTGAGCCTCTTTGCTTTGTTGCCATCGTGAGGTCATAGTGGTATTTTTGATGGATTTTGTATGGTCCTATGATCAGAGACAGGCACTCTAAGATCAAACCTATCAGTAACACTCAGTTTCCATCTGCTTCCTGAATGCAAAACAAAACATAAATAATATTCTCCATTTAGAATTCTACAGAAACAGACTCACAAGGTCAAAAGACTAGGAGGTGTGCAGCTGTTGGTGGGTCTTGCTGCTGTGTATGAGAGTGAACGTGTGGGAGCCTTTGGCACAATGGTTGAGGAAAACAAATGGCCTGCTTGAGTCTGGTATGTGTAGAAAGTGAAAAATTACTGCAGTATATAAAATGATTTTGCTCCTTTGATTAGGTTGTAAACTCCAAGAGCTCCTAGAATGGTGTCTGGCACATAGAATGTGTTTTTTTGTTTTGTATTATTTCTTGTTGTGAATGCATGAATTAGAATTTCCTAGATAAACTGTGGGAGGAAACTGATACTTGTTCAGGGCTTAATCTGTGCCAGGCTCTATGGTAGACCCTCTACTTATGCTTCCTCATAACACCTCTGTATTGTTTCTTTATTGCCACTGGAACAAATTATCACAAACATAGTAGCTTAAAACAATACACATTTTAAATATTATAGTTCTGTGGGTCAGAAGTCTGACATAAGTCTCACTGGGTTAAAACCAAGGGGTCAGCAGGGAATTTGTTCCTTTGACTTTCTCAGCTTCCTAAGGCCATCCTTATTCCTTGCCTCATGAGCCCCTTCCATCATCTTCAGAGCCAGCAGTGGCAGGTCGAGTCTTTCTCATCCTGCCACCTCCATGTTTCTTGTTCCACTGACACATCTTTTCATGACCACAGCTTGGAAAGGATCTCCGCTTTTAGGGACTCATATGATTAGACTTGGCCCAGAACAATCTTCCAGGATAAAGAGTCTAGACCCCGTAGTCTCTTTTGTCTGTAAAATACCATATTCACAGATTCTGTGGCATGGTGTGTGGACATCTTTAAGGGCTTTTATTCTGCCAGCCACAGCCTCTGTAAGGTAGGTATTATTAACCCTATTGCAGAGAGGAGGAAACTGTCTCAGAGAAGTTCAGTAACTTGCTCCAGATCATACAGTATGTGATAGAGTTGAGACTGCAGCCAAGGTCTGTCTGGCTCCAAAGACCAGACATTTTCTACTATGCCGCACCATTTCAAGTCACAAAATAGCATGCTGCTGGATGGGTTGGGCTTAGGGTCTAGTTGGGTGGGAGCTGGAATAGAAACTGAAAGGAGAATTCTCCTCATACGAGGCAGGGCAGAGAATCAGGGAATTGAATTCTGTTGGAAATGCTCCCTTGGAAGAAGAAATGGATTTGCACTTGAAAAACATAAATTCACTTCTCTTAGGGAAAAGTTAGTTTAGGAGCAGGGAATCAAGTCTGAGAATTAAATAAAGCACTGTCTTCTTTCCCAGGGCCTCAGGGATCCTAGTGATCCTATATCCTATGTTGTCCTGTACCCACTTGGAAAGAGATTTACCAAGCCAATTCCTTCCAAGCTGTAGGGACTCAGTATGTTACCCTTCTCGAGAGTTTTACATGTAAAAACAGGGCACAGTAACCCAAAAGCATACACAGAACCTCTGGATTTCTTGGTGTTTTGAATTGATAAGAAGCTAATCAGAGCACTGTAAGTTGGCATTTGTTATCATGAGCTAAATTAGTTGGTTTGTTTGTTGTAATAGTAAACTTTTAATCACTATGGCACCTGAGTCAGGAGATATTCTTAGTCATGGAAGCCTTCCAGGTTCCAAGCTGGTTACCACCTATTCTGTATGCTTGAGGGTAATAGAGAAATGAAAAAGATTGGTGTAAAATTCAAAAGAAAAAGTTAGTATTGGGTATTTGCTCATAACATGAAACCATTAGGGAACATACTTGATTGCATGAAGAAAGGTAGTTTGAGGAATTGGGTTTGATGGGGGTCTTTGCCAGAGATTAGGCAGGAGGTTACTCTAATAGTTGATGTTCAACCTCTTTTCCATTTTTGTAAGATAAAAAGCTGTAGAAACCAACCTTCCTGAATTTCATTCTTTGGTGTCAATAGGACAGAACAGCAATGACATACCACAAAAAATAAGGGTATGATTTGTAAGTGAAGCAGATGGTTCCCATCTCATCTCGTTGGATTGTTATCTTTTGAAGAGTTCCTTTTTGCGGATTTTTTTTTCGGTATGCGGGCCTCTCACTGTTGTGGCCTCTCCCGTTGCAGAGCACAGGCTCCAGACACACAGGCTCAGCGGCCATGGCTCACGGACCCAGCCGCTCCGTGGCATGTGGGATCTTCCCGGACCGGGGCACGAACCTGTGTCCCCTGCATCGACAGGCGGACTCTCAACCACTGTGCCACCAGGGAAGCCCCCTTTTTGTGGATTTTAAAGAGAATATAATCACTTTAGAAATCCCCAGAGAGTTTCATAATGAACCCTACTTATGTTATGTTGACACTAATAGTAACTATAACCATGATCTTCAAATACCCATGTAAGAGGCAGGGTTATTGAAATTATAGCATGGGATAGTAATTCATTTAAAAACATACTTTTAAAAATGAGCGTTATGCTGACCAAAAGCCCACTTAAGTCAGTTTCACTTGCATATATGAGGTGCTATATTAATAATGAAATCAGTATGGTTTAACTGATGAAAAATAACATTTTGCTGACAAGTTTTGCCCAGTTTAGTCTTATATCAAATTAAGCAACTAAGTAAACCAAACATTTATATGACTGACTCATACTGTGAAAAAAATGTGATCACAGCTTCATATCACAAAACTATTAAGTTCTGTTCAAGTAATTTCCTCTCAGCATTTCCTTTCCTCACTTAAGGTTTCCTTCTTAACCAAAAAGCATCAAATTAGGAGGCTTAAATGACTGAAGTATTAACACTCTCAGGAAAAAAATGATTGCCTTTCAGAATGGGGGAAAAAAAAATCCCTTTACCAACCTACCTTACCAAGGCAAATGGTTCAAAGTAACAAAAACAGAGGGGTTGTTATTTGTTGTTATATTCTTTTCTAACAGTTTGGTTTTTGATTTGAAGTTTCTTTAAAATTAATCCTTTAAAATCATTTCCAGCAGTGAGCTGTTCAGCAAGTTCAGAGAACAATATGGCCAGACCCATCCTTGAAGATGGGATTTAGACTAGTAGGGTTGTATTGAAGTAACTTTTGCTATTTCAAGTATAATAAATTATAACTCATATATGGTTCATTTAGCATTCCTGTGAATAAATCTAACATTTCCCTCTATGCAGTCTTTGTTTAATTTGGTATGCCTAGTTCATTTTCATTGTATCTGAATAAAAATGAAACTTTGAAATTTTACCTACCTTTTCAAATTTTATATCTGTTTGTACATAAACATGCCCCCCACCCTGCCACACACACACACACACACACACACACAGAGTAATTTGTTACATGAGGCTGATGTATTTTAAGGTGGCAAATGTGTAATGCTCCCAGGCCAGGTATAAAAAAAATCTTTTACTTGGAGTTTGGACCTCACTCTCAAAGTTCTAAACACATTGCGTTAGGCAGCTATTACTAATTACTTGAAGTAGGCTTTGGAGTCCAAACCTTCATCATAGTGTTTAGTTCCTAAAATAGAACCTGCTTTAAATATTTTCAGCTGAATGGAATGTAATACAGGGAATTAGGTGCTTACAAAATAAAATTGCTGGAAGGCTGGAGGAGGTGACTTGAGGCCTGACCTGTAGGAACAACTCCCAGAGCACTGCTGAGCTGAGTCCCCAGTTATGCTGCTGCTATTAGGGATGGAAGGAATCAGGAAGTTGCTAATGAAATTCTGTAGTTCCAGAACACACTGCTGTAGCAGCAACCCAAGGATCAGAAAGCTGGGATAGGGAAGCCAGCAACACCATCCAGGAAGCTGTTGACTGGATGGGGAACACAGAATATGGCTGCTCCCACCACTGGTGCAGCTACCTCCTGACACTCAGGAAGCTGGGAACTGGTTCTCTACACAAAGCAGAAAACCTCAGGCCTCCACGCCCTTGCTTGCCATCTTACTCGTCTTATCTGAGTGATTTAATTTGGGGAAATGTAATTTCGTGCAGAATCCTGGCTTCAAGAAAGCCTGAGATGCAGTTTTCAGTCTGGGAAGGTGTACGAAGTCAGAGCATATACAGAAGGTACATCCTTGTTGAAACCTTCCTGCTCTCTCTGTCCTTATTGGAGCCTCACTGTAGGGAGATACAGAACTTTTATATAGAATAACAGGAAAATGTAAGGAACTGGCTTTTCTTAGAAGATATGCCAAAACTCTAGGGGGATTTGACCCCTAACTTCTACTTAGAGGACACAGGTAATGATAATTCTACCTTCTTATATTTAATTACTCTTTTCTCCTCAGCAAATAATTTTGCTCAGGAACTTCATTTTAGTTCTTGAGCACCTTGATGCTATTGAATTACTGAGATCTTTGTATGTGCTGATGCTGTTTTCCCCTCTCACAAAAAAGGAGGGTGCTTCCTAACTTTATTTATTACCTGAATTAATAGGGACTAACTATATATTTCATTTAACAGCTTACTATACTAATAATTAATGTCATTTAATGTAGAGCAAAAATAAAATGCAAAATATGCATAAATATATGAATATATTACCCAAAATTGTATACCTGGACATAAAATGTGCTGTTAATCTAATGATGACAGCAACATCCATACCCTCCTGAGAAAAAAACTGATTCAGTGAGAAGCAAAAGAGTATAAGCACAGCACTGAAAATATTTTGACTCTGTAATCCATTAATTATGGCCATATGTGTAAAATACCTAACTTTTCTGGAGTACCCAAAGCTTTATGTACTAATATCTTTCATTTGTATGGTGCCCTCCAGAGTACTTGACTCTCAAGGCATCCCTGTAAGCACGTGTGTCAGGATCAGCATGGTTGCACAACGTGTTTCAGTCATGGCACAGAGTGGAATTCAAACCCTGGCTTCTGAACTCAATAAAATTGTTTTCTGCTACACTAAGGAATGTCAATACTCTTCTTAGAGGAATGTTAGTATGCTAATAATTTGTAACCAAGTCTTTACTGCATCTAGAAAGTGTGAAATGACTGAAAACAAATACCCATAGTAATATGAGTCAATATGCTAAAATGTTATACATTTACTTATACTTTTGCAATTTTATATAACTGGCAGAGGGATAGTTATATGACTTTTGCATCTCTGATGTGTGAGTTTTTAAATCTATTTTAAGGTGTAATGTCTGTTTAGATACCACAGTTTAATAGCCATTTTAGAGCAGCTGTTCATTCCTGTGGAAATATCTCTTTTGTAGGAAAAATGTATATGTATAGGAGCATGGCCATGGAGTTGGAATTTTTTGTCATAACTCTCATTTTAGTAAGCTCACCCCAGTGTTTGTGTCTATGCAACTATTCCTTTCAAGGCTGCTCTAAATAACTGTCTCTAATCCTTCCTTCTCCCTTTGGTATCACCTTGTGAAGCTTCTTCTCACCCGCCACATTTTGTAAGACCCAACTACATTTTGGTAGGTTCTACCATCTAATCTCACTTATCACGTACTTGGCCTGTAGGGCAAGCACATTGATATATGGCTTATCATTCCTATATTCTTTCAAAGTGACTTCCTTCTGAAGGCAGGTCAGTGTGAAGGGAGGCTACTCAGTCCTTCTGACCCTAAACTATTTGATGTGAGAATGAAATACAACCTTCTTTAGGCTATTAGGCCCCTGTGAAAAAAGATATAAATATATGGGTGCCTATAAAGAAAGAAGCTGGATGGCTACCTTAAGGTCAGAAGTCATTTGCATCCAAGAACACTGTAAGTGCCTGACTAATTTAGTTGGTAGAAATGAGATTCTGGGTGATACAATAAATGGACCAAGGAGTGCTCTCAGGTCACAGTTTCTGATAGGTTATAAGATCACATCATGTCCTAGTTTTTGGTCTCTGCTAATATGTTGTGATGTACAGCAGGTTCTGGTATACAGAGTAATTCAAGTGCTCTTCTGTTGGGCATATGGTGCTTTTAAGAACACTCCAAGGGTTGATTTGACTACTCCTGTTGATAAAGGATGGCACAGTGGGAAGAAAGGGAACAAGCTATGGATGGTGCATGGGATTCAGGAGAGGAAGGGATTCATATGAGAGAAGAGCTGCTGAGAAAAACAACTTGCAGTGACTTAATTAGAAAACCAATTTTGCCATGATTTGAGTTCCTGCAAATACCACTGTTTCTTATGGTAAAAGTTAATGATATATAAATATATACATATATGTGTGTATAAAATATGTATATTATGTACATGTCTGTTTTATACATGTAAGTATGCATGTATATATACATATACATATATTAAGCAGCAAACTCATATGAAGTAGCAGAAGGACAGGATTTAACCCCAGCTGTTGAACTGGGGGCAGGGGGAATAATTTGATAGGAGCAGAAAGAAATAATTCTAGAGGAAACTTTTTGAGTAACAGAGAAAAATCTTCCAGGAAACACAGCTTGGTACTCCTTTCCCCTTTTAAGGACAGGAAAAATAATACATTTTTCTCATAGTATCATCTACAGATCACATTCACTGGTAAAAGAAGTGATTTTAAATGTAAAATTAACAGGTTAAGTTTACAGTTGAAGAGTGTCATGCCTCCAGAATTATCTGTTACAGGAATTTGTGTAACAGTAAATAGAATCAAGAATTATCAGAACAATAGGAATATGGCCGACCAAATCTGTGCAGTTGTAGAAAGCCCTCATGCTAAATTTGAGTAATTTCAGGCAGAGAGCCTGAGAACTCTGCAATCAGGAGGTCAACTCTGATGCAAAAACTGACCAATCAAACACCAAGCAGGATGGAAGAGAGAGGGAGAACTCAGGACCTCACAGGACTAAGAGGTCAAAAAAGAATATGCTTAAAGCAGGGCCATCATTGACATTAACTAGCCATTCTCAGCCAAGATTTCCTTAAAACCATGGCTGTCCAACATATTGGCCCATGAACCAAATAAATCATTTCTAAAATTGGATTGCAGTTCACCTGAAGTTTTGAAGAAAAAAAAGATTTTCCCTAATTTCCTAATATCTCCATCCTAACCAGCTGACATGCTTAGCCAAGAGCTGACTGCTGCTGGGTTTTACACAGAAGGTTTAGATCAATAATTGTAAGTGAAGCCAAAGTCATCAGATATATACTTGTGAGTTGTTCAGGTTTAAATCTGTACTATCATATTATGAAATGTAGATATTATAAATGATTGTGGAATGAAGCAAAGTTACCATAAATAAATCTTTGATAGAGACCACTCATGCTTGAGTTGAGGTCAACATTCACTAGATTAACTATTACCTGCTAAATAAGTAAGTAAATATGGAAATGTCTTCTACTATTGAAGACATGAGTGTGCTCTTATACCAATAGTAGAGAAGGAGGGAAAGGGGAGATAAACTCAGGTGCCCCTTATATGCCAGGAATGGCTCTAGGAGTTTTTCATCTCTCTTCTTATAATGCTCCCCAGGCCCACAATATATAGATTCCCACCTCACAGACAAGGAATCTGAGGCATAGAGAGCTTACTTAACTTAACCAAAGTTCCACAGTTTGGCGAGGAGCATAGCCAGCTCTTTGAACCTGTGATTCTAAAGTCCATATTCGGTTGTACCTTCAAGATGGCGGAAGAGTAAAATGTGGAGATCACCTTCCTCCCCACAAATACATCTACATATGGAACAACTCCTACAGAACACCTACCGAATGCTGGCATAAGACTTCAGACTTCTCAAAAGGGTCTTGGTGCTCCAACAAGATTACTCTACCCAGCAAGGATCTCATTCAGATTTGATGGAGAAATTAAAACCTTTACAGAGAAGCAAAAGCTAAGAGAATTCAGCACCACCAAACCAACTTTGAAACAAATGCTAAAGGAACTTCTCTAGGCAGGAAACACAACAGAAGGAAAAGACCTACAATAACAAACCCAAAACAATTAAGAAAATAGTAATAGGAACATACATATCCATAATTACCTTAAATGTAAATGGATTAAATGCTCCAACCAAAAGACACAGACTGGCTGAATGGATACAAAAACAAGACCCATATATATGCTGTCTACAAGAGAGCCACTTCAGACCTAGGGACACATACAGACTGAAACTGAGGGGATGGAAAAAGATATTCCATGCAAATGGAAATCAAAAGAAAGCTGGAGTAGCAATTCTCATATCAGACAAAGTAGACTTTAAAATAAAGACAAGAGACAAAGAAGGACACCACATAATGATCAAGGGATCAACCCAAGAAGATAACAATTGTAAATATTAATGCACCCAACATAGAAGCACGTCAGTACATAAGGCAAATGCTAACAGCCATAAAAGGGGAAATCAACAGTAACACAATCATAGTAGGAGACTTTAACACCATTTCACCAATGGACAGGTCATCCAAAATGAAAATAAATAAGGAAACACAAACTTTAAATGACGCATCAAAGAAAATGGACTTAATTGATATCTGTAGGACATTCCATCCAAAAACAACAGAATACAGGTTCTTCACAAGTGCTCATGGAGCATTCTCCTGGATAGATCATATATCTTGGGTCACATATCAAGGCTTGGTAAATTTAAGAAAATTCAAATTGTATCAACTATCTTTTTGAACACAGCACTATGAGATTAGTTATCAATTACAGGAAAAAAAAATGTAAAAAATACAAACACATCAGGCTAAACAATACACCAGTAAATAACCAAGAGATCACTGAAGAAATCAAAGAGGAAATAAAAAAATACCTAGAAACAAATGAAAATGAAAACACGACCCAAAACTTATGGGTTGCAGCAAAAGCAGTTCTAAGAGGGAAGTTTATAGCAATACAATCCTACCTCAAGAAACAAGAAAAAGCTCAAATAAACAACCTAACCTTACATCTAAAGCAATTAGAGAAAGAAGAACAAAAAAAACCCCAAAGTTAGCAGAAGGAAAGAAATCATAAAAATCAGATCAGAAAAAAATGAAAAAGAAATGAAGGAAACAAGAGCAAAGATCAATAAAACTAAAAGTGGTTCTTTGAGAAGATAAACAAAATTGATAAATCATTAGCCAGACTCATCAATTAAAAAAAAGGGAAAAGACTCAAATCAACAGAATTAGAAATGAAAAAGGAGAAGTAACAACTGACATAGTAGAAATACAAAGGATCATGAGAGAATACTACAAGCAACTATATGCCAATAAAATGGACCACCTGGAAGAAATGGACAAATTCTTAGAAAAGCACAACCTTCCAAAACCAAACACTAATCTATGACACTAATCACAGCAAAGTCCTTTTTGACCTACCTTCTAGAGAAATGGAAATAAAAACAAACAAGTGGGACCTAATGAAACTTAAAATCTTTTGCACAGCAAAGGGAACCATAAATAAGACAAAAAGACAACCTTCAGAATGGGAGAAAATATTTGCAAACAAAGCAAGTGACAAAGGATTAATCTCCAAAATATACAAGCAGCTCATGCAGCTCAATATCAAAAAAACCCAACCCAATCCAAAAATGGGCAGAAGACCTAAATAGACATTTCTCCAAAGAAGATATACAGATTGCCAACAAACACATGAAAGGATGCTCAACATCGCTAACCATTAGAGAAATGCAAATCAAAACTACAATGAGGTATCACCTCACACCAGTCAGAATGGCCGTCATCAAAAAATCTACAAACAATAAATGCTGGAGAGGGTGTGGAGAAAAGGGAACCCTCTTGCACTGCTGGTGGAAATGTACCTTGATACAGCCACTGTGGAGAACAGTATGGAGGTTCCTTAAAAAGCTAAAAATAGAACTACATTATGACCCAGCAATCCCATTACTGGGCATATACCCTGAGAAAACCATAATTCAAAAAGAGTCATGGGGCTTCCCTGGTGGCGCAGTGGTTGAGAGTCTCCCTGCCGATGCAGGGGACACAGGCCACGGAGCGGCTGGGCCCGTGAGCCATGGCCGCTGAGCTTGCGCGTCCGGAGCCTGTGCTCCGCAGCGGGAGAGGCCACAACAGTGAGGCCCGCGTACCGCAAAAAAAAAAAAAAAAAGAGTTATGTACCACAATGTTCACTGCAGCACTATTTACAATAGCCACGACATGGAAGCAACCTAAGCTTCATCAACAGATGAATGGATAAAGATGTGTCACATATATACAAGGAATATTACTCAACCGTACAAAGATACGGAATTGAGTTATTTGTAGTGAGGTGGATGGGCGTAGATTCTGTCATACAGATTGAAGTAAGCCAGAAAGAGAAAAATACCATATGCTAACACATATCTATGGAATCTAAAAAAAAAGAAAAAGGTTCTGACGAACCTAGGGGCAGGACAGGAATAAAGACGCAGGCATAGAGAATGGACTTGAGGACACGGGGAGGGGGAAGGGTAAGCTGGGACGAAGTGAGAGAGTAGCATGGACATATATACAGTACCAAATGTAAAATAGATAGTGGGAAGCAGCCGTATAGCACGGAGATCAGCTTGGTGCTTTATGACCACCTAGAGCGGTGGGATAGAGAGGGTGGGAGGGAGATGCAAGAGGGAGGAGATATGGGTATATATGTATACATACAGCTGATTTACTTTATTATACAGCAGAAACTAACACAACATTGTAAAGCAATTATACTCCAGTAAAGATGTTAAAAAAAATAAAAAAAAATAAAGTCCATATTCTTAATTATGCCTATGTATTATGTATTATATATATTTTGTTATATAGGTATATTTATGGATATATTAGTTTCTTAAACCTTATGCAGTTAATTAATGTAAATTCAGGTCTTCAAAACTATAATTATAAAATAACAAAAATATTAATGCTTATCAATAATTAAAAATATATTATTACATGTTATTAATTATAGCTGTACTCAGTGAAACATTATTTTTTGTTCCCTAAAAAATTGTAAGTTGCAAGAACTCAACTAAGTTACTAAGAATTATTATTTCAGAGTGGTAGGATAATGGGTGACTCTTCGTTTCTCCTTTGTGCGTTTTGTATTTCCTATTTTTCTGTGATGATCATAGATCAGTTTCTCTAAGGTGTCAGTGTGGTGAGATACCTGAAATAGGTGGTTTCAAATATAATTTGTAATGCCCTTCTTGGATACCATTAGTAAACCAAAAAAGCATAGTTTACTTGAGCCGTGTCCATTCCTTTTTGAGTGTTACCTCTTAAATTTACTTGATCAAACTTCTCATTTCTAAGTTCGTTTCAAGGACTTTTGTACTCAAGTACATTCAAAACACTCATTTGGAACAGCTTGTGTAGGAAGTGGTAAATGTTAGGTGTATATTTGGTCCCAATTGTTAATTCAGAGCTGAGTGTCAAAAAACCAATAATTTGGGCTTCCCTGGTGGCGCAGTGTTTGAGAGTCCGTCTGCCGATGCAGGGGACACGGGTTCGTGCCCCCGTCTGGGAGGATCCCGCATGCCGCGGAGCGGCTGGGCCCGTGGGCCATGGCCGCTGAGCCTGCGCGTCCGGAGCCTGTTCTCCGCAGCGGGAGAGGCCACAGCAGTGAGAGGCCTGCGTACTGCAAAAAACAAAAACAAAAAAAATAATTTGGCCTGTATGAGATTTTTGGAAGTTCTACATATTTTGTACCCCAAAGAGAGGTTGTATAGTACAGTCATTAATCTAAGAGCTCTAGGGCCAGATGATTTAGGTTGAATCCCAGTTCCATCATTGGTAGGTGTATAATATATGGTGAAATTTTAATTCTTCAGTGGCTTAACTTAGTCTTCTGTAAGATGGGAATAATTATAGTACCTATACCTCATAAGTTTATTGGGGGAATTGAATTGATATACATAAAGCACTCTGAATAGTGTCAGATACTTCGTAAGCATTCAATAAATGTTATGTATAATTTAGCCCAGGTGGACATGTATCACAGTAAGGAAGGAACTAGCTCACAAGTCTAGAGACTTGTGTTATATAAAAACTAAATAAATAAGTTGCAAGACTAGATTTTCTTATAGAATACAAACCAATGCTCTTAGAATGAAATACTTTGAAAGCACATTATATATAATGTTTGAACTTACGTTTGACATCTGTACTTTGCCTCCAGGCAGGGGATGTCTCTACAAGAAGTGTCCTGAGCCCCAAGAGGTTGTCTTAAAATTATATTGTGCTGTCCCCTTTTTCTGTGTCAGATAATCTGCAGTGGTTATCATGAAGTTAGTCTTACATCTTCCCTTCCTTTATTTTATCAGTAGGGGAATATTGTTAAGTGTGTAGGAAGAGTGCAGGCAGTTGGAGGTTTGGCTTTTAAATGCCCAGTAATAATAGCTGCCAATAAATTGGGTGCTTTACCATGAGCCAGGACTGATCAAAGCACTCTCTATAAGAGTTAATGTAATCTTCCTTCTCTCTCTCTCTTTC
>NW_006772053.1:439895-460053 GCF_000442215.2 Lipotes vexillifer
TGACATGTATTATTGTCTCTATTTTACAGATGAGGAAACTGATCTCCAGAAATTAGTCACACAGCTAATTAAGAGGTGGAGCTGGGATTACAATCCAAGCAGTGAAAGGTAAGTCTGGCTTTCCTGTCAGCTCCATCTGGTCCAGCAATGAACACAAATTATAGAAAAAGCGAACATAGATATTGACTTTAGGCACAGAAGGATGATATTCAGAATATTCACCAGCTGGTCAGCTGAGGGACTAATTCTGACTAATCAGAACGGATGCCAGCTGTGAACAACTGGCGTGACTATTTGGGGGTGAACTGTTTGAATACCAGCTCTAATTTTTTAGTGAAAAATGATTAATTTGCAAAATATATCACTCAAAATCTTCAAAAAGAAAATTGATTAAATTACAGGGGATCACTAGAGACCATATCAAGTCCAATATGTAATGCCGATCAGTTCATGCTCCTGCCACAAACAATACTCAACTCTGAGATACCCGTTGGCAAAATGGCATGTTTTAAAGACGGTAGAACTGTTTAACTGTGTTCTTCCCCCAAACAATGCTGTTCTCCTTGTTGGTACCACAAGCCAGTGGTAGCCAGGCTCAGGATGGAAAGAGCGGTCTTGAAGTGGCCCTGTTTTTCTCTAAATCTATCTCACTAGCTGTCCAGGGAGGATTAGAATGGATTTTGATTTTAATTCATTTCATTGATTTGGCATCTGTTTGGTGTGATATAGGTAATAGGATGATGAGTTTAATGTCCCAGTCCTGGGTGGCTAAAAATACTGTCCACCCAGAATCCAATGATAAATAAGTTAGTGAACTCCTGTTTGGTGTACTTTGATAAATACACCCACATTTAGAGCTCCCACTTTTACTGCAAGGGTACATGCAGACTTTCTTACTAAGATTTTCTCCTATAATTGAGAAGCCAATTGCTTCTGGCACTTACAGTTTGAAGTGTAATAAGTCATAGAAGCAAAAGCATCTGGGTCCTGGCCCTGGATCTGCTTCTGACAGGCCTTGAACAGGACAGCTAGTATGTAAAATGGTCCCTACCCTGGAGAGCTGTGTGGCGAGATTTAACGACATCAAACTCATAAAGCCAGCACTTCCTTTCTGGAACAACAAGAACAAAATATTAAAATATTTGGAATTCCTACATTCTCTTGACCCTAGCAAGTTTTTGAAAGTGCCATAGTCCTTAAAAATACTTATACTTACTTGAGAAAAAAAGTTTTCGTTAGTATTATATCCTTGGGGGGAGTCATTGTACTGAACATGTGGCACAGCATAGCAGTAAGATAGCCATCGTGATCTGCTTTGCTGCCGTGTCTTCTCTCTGTTTTGTCCAGCCAGATGTGTGTGTGAGGCCCAGTTTGGCATGACTTCAAACCCTAACCCTGTCATAAGGAAATTATATATAGGGCCTGAGAAGATTGTTTAGGTTTATAGCAAATGAGGTATATTTCTTTGTTTCCTTAAAGATTTTCCATTCAGATTTTAGATTCCTACATTTTTCTTAATAAAATGATAGACCCCAGCTTTTACACTTTTATGTTCTTCTGGCTAGTTTTCTCCCAGCTTATCATTTTAAGCAGACACTTGTAGATGTTTAAATTTTTGACATTGTCACTTTCCAAGTTGCAAAGCACCAACAACCACAGTAATCTATTTCACCTGGCATCCAGCAGCAGCAGGAAACGACACTTCTTTTGGTATTACTACTCTGAATTTTCAGGTCCTGATTTTCAACTTTTGACTGCTCTTTTTTATTAATTAAAATTGCTCTGGGCTTATGTGTGGTGTAACATACAATGAAAGCAACAATGAGGGGGGGCCCTGAAGGAGTCAATGTGGGTCAGAACAGCTCATGGAAAATTAAACATAGGGAAAAAAGTGCCCTGGAAGCACAGTTTTAATTTTGTCAGGTTCTTGGCATGTGGTTTTTCAATTAATGCTGTTTCTTGAATTTTGAAAGAAATCACACACATTTTTGCTCTAGGAGCACTTAGAGCAAGAACAGCATCACCCATCTCTAAAAATATTTCCCAGTGGATAAACTGTTAAGGAAACATGTTTGTGTTCACACTTTGAATAGAAATATTTACTATTCAGACTGTGCTTGAAATTTTTTTTTTTAAAATCAGGTAACTAAATTGGCTTTTTGTGAAATGCTGACCAAAATCAGGGCACTGGGTCACCAATTTATAGCCAAAGCAAATGATTAATAATTTCAGAGCCTTGAAATAGCCTCCACTGAACCAGCTTGAATTGTACTGAATTTTGTTTGTTTTAATTCAGAAGCACAGTATTTCAGGAGGAAAATGTGTTCGAAATGAGTTCATAAAAACCTGAAAGACAATGAGTATTTGATGACATTTTGAAGCTTTAATGAAAGCCTCTTTTGTTCATTAAAAAATGAGTTCAGATGATTGTAGTCACGTGGATGAGGGTCTGAGGTGATGGGCTTAATTAATGTCACTATTGTTTTTCCCTAGTCAAACTTACGTTGAGTGTATTTTTTATAACAATTTCTATTTCTGAAAAAAACTTTTTTTTTTCAGGATAGACCAGGTATTTGGGGGTCTTTGAAATAAGGTAGCTTAATGGCTCAACTCACCAAGTCTTTACTAGGTATCAGTCAACCCTTTATTTCATGTGCTTACCATCAAGCCCACATTTAGACTTTTGGCTTTTTTGTAAGTGACCCAACTTTGAAAGAGGTTAATTTACCCATTCTGGACAGCGTTAGGGATAAAGGAAATCATTGCAGAAAGTTTTATTTATTATTTCCTTGCAGCTTTAGAGTAGTTTTGTTTAGAGTAGGATCATTTAACAAATACAGTTTTTTGTAGTTAGTTTTGTTCTTATTGCATATATCATCACTGATTTTTGCTGCTTAATTGTTCAGTGTTTAGCTCATTAAATGCTGCCTGATTAAAAAAATACCTTTACTTCATTTCTCTTCACTTTCCTGTCATGAGATGACTTCCATGGTTGATAAAACTGAGGATGTTTGAGAGACAAATGCAGGAGTATAAGCTGGCTTGCTTTATGACACTCAACACCTTGACGTGGTTTCTAGGTAACAGCAGCTGCTTAGAGTCATTCTTGATTCCAACACCTGAGATGGGGGTGGGGTGAGGCTCCAACACAGCACAGGATGGTCAGAAAATTGGGAGCAAATGACTGTAGTTAGTCATCACTTACTTTTTCTGCTGTTTTAGGGAAGAATTTTGTCTCAGTTTCACAGAGCTTTACAAAAAGGATGATATATTTCAACATTCCTTGGCGTGGAGGACCTGTTGACATAGTTTATATTATTACAATTTCATATTATATTTGAAGCTTTATATGCTCCCTTATTTTTTCCCAAGATTGGATTGCACCAGGATTTGTTCTAAGTTCTGAGAAGCAGATGGAGTGTTCTTCTACTGGTTTGCATCTTTATTTGAAAATAAATTTCTGAAGGAATGATAAACAGACTTCAAGATATCATAAGCAGAACCTTCATGTTGCTTTTAAAAGGCAAAGTCCATTTAACATGTTTTTCCCCCATTTTGTACTTCCCAGTCCCTCCTTCCTCCCACTTTTTTTTGAGTCCTAATTGAGGCAGTAGAACAAGGAGAATGAGAGAGGATTTTAAGTGTTCAGTAACACTGCTTCAGCACTCTGCATAAATACAATAATAGACAAGTAGAGAGCCAGAGGCCCAATGGCCACCTCCTGGACTCCAGCCATTCTTGACAAGCAGCTCCAGCAAATCCAGAAGCACAAAGTCAGTATTCTTAAGTACTCATCAAAGCCACCAGGGACAAGCTTTCAAAACTTTTCTTCCATTCTTGCTTCTTTTCCTCTTTTTCTCCATTCCTCATTTTTTGGCAGGTACTCTTTATTTTTCCTTATTCTTTCCTGTCTAATATGCAGGTTGCTTGAGTTGGAAAGGGTTTAAAAAAACTCAACAAGGTGAATTTTTAAGAGCAAGGAGGTGAAAAGAATGGCCAGAGATTAGGAAAGAGATAACTGGGAGAAACACAATTTGTGAGTCCCTCTTAGACTTTGAAAGAGTCTTGATCAGGGAAGGAATAATGGCTTCAATATGTAGAACAATTTTAGATAGGACTTTGGAGTAGCAATACATCTTAATGTTTGGAGAATTTTGGAATTTTTTGAAATAAAAATACTGTAGTTTCATATAGTAACATGACAAAATATAGTCAAATCACCTATTATAGATAGGAATAAATGGCATAAATTTCATCATAAGTACTAGAGATTTATTGACTAATAAGAAAAAAGTTAAAGGGCCTTAATATGACAACATAAGTTTCACAGAAAAGAAATAGCTTAGTAGGATTAACAATCCAAGTTATTTTATATGCTGTCAATTCAAATTAAAAACAAATAAAAGGAAACATTTCTGCTAAAATATAATCATCACAAAGGGAAAATGGATTTACCTCCTAATTTATGCCTCTCCAGTGACATGGGAAGTATTAACTTACTTTGCTTCTTTCCCTTTCCCCCCATCTCTTTGAGATGACACATGAAACTCAGTAGGACCTTATAATTAAAGAATAATGTACTGATTGTGAAACACTTCTCCACTAAATAGTTTTGAAAATAGAAATTCACTAGAACTAATAACTTCAGAGCTCCTGATGCCAAGAATGGGTGACATCAGCCAGGTTTTTGTGTGAATATCGTCAATGGTTGTTAAAGCTTTTGGGGTTTAGCCAAAGCCAAAACATGTTCTCCATGCTATTGCATTTTATGTTTGGTTAGCATGACTACATGGTCTATAAAAGAAGTGAAGAAGGCAAGGGAAAATCCAAAAAGGGGAAGTAAAGTATTTGACCACTATTCTCTGTATGATAACAATCTTCAGAATATATAATAATGGAAAAATCATAGACACATGAAAGCAAAATTAGGATGAGAAACCTAGACAACGCAGGCTCTAAGGGTGGACCTTTACTCAGTTCTGACGCCTGTTCAAACTTTTATACCCATGAGCATGATGAATAATGCCATATAGTAGCAGTCATTGATCTTTGTTGAATGAGTAAATGAATGGCCAAGCCAGAGCACAAGCTTGTCTAACTCACTGAAGGAGCTGTTTGTTGAACCAAATGTCTGGAACTACAGGGAAATGAAGGAAATAAATGTAAGACATGGTGTCTTCCCTCAAGTTAATAGCCACCTCTGAGAAATTCACCTTCTTTTGCAGGTCTGCTGTCTTGGCTTGATTTGATTTTTGACCCTTTTTCCACAATTCAAAAGTACTTGATTTATGCTAGTAATGACAGTGCTAGTGCTAAATGACCATTTCTCCAAAACCACCCATAAATATATTTATTAAGTTGCTAAGGAGGATTTCACAACACATCACAGCTTTGAAATAGCAGGCACAAATGAGCCTGAATCTACACGTTATCTGGCTGTGGAACTGAACTATCAATTTTAGGTTTGGATGGGGATTTGAGAACCATGGAATGTACTTTTTCTTAATGAAGCATTATTATTTTATTTTCTCTTGCCATGCATTGTTTTCCTAATTTAAAAGGGCAGCCTTGCATTGCTTGCATGCATTCTGTTTCACAGGATGACAAACTAGGGAGATAAAGGGGATATTCCTTTGTGAGGAGAGTTTGTGCAACTAAATGACATCATTAGCCATCTTAGTGTCTTTGAAAGTATAACACATATTTTGAAATGGACTCGCTGTCTGGAAAACTGCTTCTTCCTCTCAGATGTTTTAACTGCTGCTAGAATCTCAAAGTTAAGTGGAATCTGTTACTTCATTTATGTGATTTCAAATCACAAAGTTATGTGATTAAATGAGATTCTACTTACCTTAGAGCACCAGGAGGGCATTTTGGAATTTATCTGGGAGGACTCAGGAGGGAGTTACATTAGGTATGGCTACAGTGCTAAATTCTGCACAGTCAGGATGTCAAGGTTGTAATGGCAGTGAATCAGAATTAATAGTTCACGTATGTAGACAGCCAAACACACACAGAGAGATGCGCCTGGTTCTCTGCAGTTAAGAGTGCTAGAAACCTATATGTAAATCAAACTATCCCTTGGGAGTGAATAACCAATTATTTAAGAGACATTTTATTCCCTTGGTTGGCCATTGTATATAAGAATACATTTTGGATTGACTTCTCATATTGAATCATTCAATAGTGTGAGTCATTCTCAAGATGACATTGAAACTTGATTCTTTTCTTTAGTATGTGTAGTTTCCATAGAAGGTAAATAATGCACTGTGTATGAATTATAAACCAATTCAAAGACATGTAAGTTTCAAGTCTCAAATCTGTTTGCTATTCTAAACAGATAAGGAGTTAGGGTGGTGGACAGATGGTAGGTCCAAAGACTATAGACCTTTAATAAGAGGAGCCCAGAGGGCTTATAAATAACTAAAATAAAGTAAACATTTTACTCATATAACAGAAAAAAAAGAAAAAAGAATAAGATGAGCAGAATACAAAATGACTCATCAGCATAACTTTGGCTATAGTATTGTGTACACAGTGTTCAATCACACGAACACTGCCAGGAGTGCATATGAGCTATTTTGACCCATACAGGCATTTTGATAAATTACCTTCCAAGCACCTGAAAAGAAAACTTTGTCATTGTAGCCTTAGAGGTAGAAGTCAGACCAGGGACTAAAATGACCAGGAAGAGCCCTGAGAGAATGGGGGTCAGGTCCAGTTGTGGATGCAGAATGCGATTAATAGCAGAATGCCCTGGAGACCTGTACCAGAGTAGATTTTTGTTGTTGAATATATTTATTATCCATTTATAAGATGAGGTGAATAAAGGAGTGATATTATTCAATGACCCTAGATTTTCAGTCCGATAAGGACTACTAGGGACTCCAGCAAGACTTAACAAAACTAGGTAATTGGGCAATATGATGAAGGTGAAATTTGAAACAGGCAAGTGTGAGGTGATGCACGTCTGAAAGAACAATTTAAACTAATCATACACAGTGATGGATACTGAATTAGCCATAACCTTCCAAGAAAAAGATCATGAGCTTTGCTCAATGTGCAACAGTCCTAAAAATAAGTCACTGGAATAGGAGTGAGAATAATGTGGAAAATATTAAGGTGCCATTATATAAATTGACAGCCTTGCTTGGAATATTATGTTGAGTTTTTGTCAGCTCATCATAAAAATGGAATGGAAGCAACAGTAAAATTCTCTGAAGGCCAGCTAAACTGATTAGAAATATAGGATAAGCTTCATTATGAAGGAAATATTTTTATGCCACATTTAAAGATCTCCTGTTACAAAAATCCTATAGTGATATAGAAGACAGGCATTTATGACTCTCAATAGCATCTGAGGTATGCCCATTAAAGAGAAAATAAGCACTCACATTTTGCACTGTAGTTTCTAGACTTGAGTAATCAAGACATTTTTATCCTCAAATAGTATCTTGAGTCCACTGAAAGTAGTATAAGTTGGTGGCATCTTTTGGGGGAAAAAAGAAGAACATCTTGGAAAACCTCTTTGGGCAAGATCTGATGCTTGTCTGTACTTCACTTTTATAGTGATAATTGGTATTCATAATGATAATTCGAGGTCACTACATGATTCTTAAAACACAAAATCCAAAAACCTGAACAAACAAATTTTATTCAGTATAACTGAATGAATAAAATTTAACCTATTTTCCTAAAACTTGGGCATTGATTTTTGGTCAGTATACTAATTGACTAACCATAATATTTATTTACTCAGTACATTCCAATCCTTGGCCACCAAAGATAAGTTATTATCGTTGTTTTCCAGTCTCTATTTAGCCTGAGAATTTCATCCAGGTTAACTGTAAAAATGAGATAAAGATAAAACAACACATGATACTAAAAAAGGGAAGGGTCAGGCACTGATGTTCTTCTCTCTTGTTGCCTGGGGACTTGAGAACTGAGTGGGGGTGGGTGGAGGTGGAGCAGTGAGGGTTTCTATCTCCATTGTTATCTTTGTATGTACACACACAGCCCCTGACTGTTAGAATTTGCTTTGAAGGAAGGACTGAGAGATAATGTGCAAGATGAGCTCAAAAAGAGAAGAATCTAGTACTTGGTAATGAGAGTAATAATCAAGTTAGGCTAATTTAAGAAATGTTGTGATTGTCTACGCTAGCTTGGCTCATACTTTCTTTTCCTGGGAAGTCTCTTTATATGATAAATGGCATCTTGGAAATGGTTTCTTCCAGAATGACCTAGACTCTTTAATGCCTCAAAGGATAATCTCTACCAGGGTATAAACTCCAGAAGCCCTTTCCATAAACTAGATGGAAGTTATTTCAACATTTGTTTTTGTCTCTAAAACATCATCTGGGTTGCTCTTGTAGATATAACGAAGACCAACCAAATAAGAACAAGCAAAGGCCATCTGTTCAGACCTTGCTATGGCGAGAGATTCAGTGACTTCTTTCATTTGTGTTTTGGCAAAGATTTAAAAGCATGCGGAGGAATGGGAAAGCTTCATGGTGGAAAAAAGGGAAGGCTTTAGATGTGCTCTGATTGGAGGCTGTTGGCATGGGGAAGCTGTAGATGGACTAACTAGATGTGGGATATCATATGTGATTAGTTAGGGCTACATATTTTTCTCTGGTTGATTCTAAGATGGAAGCAGGGATTAGAATTAGAGAAGCTGTCAGTTATTAAGGTCTGCATGTTTGGGCTGACTGTTACAAGGCTTATTGTTTGGTTCCCCAGGTTGTTACTAGAGATAACAGCCTGACTGTCTGCAAGTCTGACTTGCAGGAGGCCAGCTATTATAGATAATGAGTTGGTTCCCTGGGCAAGTTGCTTCAAGTTGTGGGTCAGAGTTCTATTTTTATATATGGTCTGGCCATTGTCCATTTGTATATTCAGTCTCTCCATAAAACAAGAAATGAAGTTCACATGTTGAGAGCATTGAACTCTTGAAAGCATGACTTCCATTTTTGAATAGCATCTTTAGTTTTCTAATGCCTGAAATAAATCATCACCAAGATAAGAAAACCTTTGGAAGTCTCAGATTATGCCTTGCTTGTATTTTGGGCAAGAAGTGACATGAGTACAGACATTTCATTCAAATAAGGTAACTAAATTAGAGAATTCAAGTTGAGAATATGGCTGTATGAGAAAGATAAAGAAAAAAGACTACCATATGTTTAAAACTTCCTCTGTCCTTTTATTTTATTAATTAAAGAGCATAACTTTTGAGTTAAGTCCCAGCGTGAATAAGACTGTCTTGAAAGTTGCAGTAACAATTTCAGGCCGCAGGGTGCCATATTGGAAGCTGTTTCAGGGATCCTATTGATATTCTCACAGGCCAAAGAAGCTTAAACACCTTAAGTGCCCTAGCTTTCATCTGAGGGATACAGTGTGAACCAGGATGACCTGCTTTAGCAATAAAGAACCTTTGATTGATGGATTTTATAGTATTCAGTATCCTAGATTGAATGATTTTAAGCCAGCAGAAAGAGCTAATTTTTTTTCTAGGTGCTAGTACTGACATTTAGCCATGTATGATATACTAACACAATTAACTAAAATATACTGTTCCTGAAATGTGCTACAACCTAATGCACTATATTTTTCATATGATTTGCAATTTCCATGGAGAGCTCATTTGGATTACATTTATAATACTCATTTAGCAAACTCCATTAGCAGTGTTTACAAGTGCTTATGGATCTGGTAAATTAGTTTGCGGATGTGCTGTGAATGAAGCTAAATGTATTCAATTGTGTATGGGATCTAATTCATAAACTCATTCCAATCAGGTAGGGTGTATAGCCCATTAAACTCTAACCTTGGAGTCTGGATTCCTGTATGGTTCCTACATGGTTTCTTAACATGATTGAATTGATTACCTTTTGGTTTCTTGATTTTCCCTGAGGGAGAAAACTCATTGAAAAACTGGATTAATGCAAGCCACTGAGCATAAGAATCCTTAAAGGCAAACAAACAAGTAAACAAATACACAGGATAGAGAGATGGCGAGTCAGTCTCTTCCTGGTTCTAAATTGGGTTTTTTGTGCAAAACTGTTTTAGCACACTCAGGGTTTTAGAACGTTTATCACATTCTTGGGAATGTTAACTTTGAATTATCCTGGCTACCTGAAAAGCTTTCTGCATCTCCCAAAAGGGCCTAACCTAAAAACTGCAAGTGTTTGTATTTGGAGTGACTGATTCTTTGATGGGAAATGTTTAGAGGCCTGTTAGAAAGGATAACAAAGGTCCTTTGTTAGACCATTGATGATCTGCATGAACTGTGGATTTACTAGTTCATGAGATCCAAATTTCTAGGTCATTGTTTATGCTAGGTCAAGACAGGGGTGTGGGGATGTAGGACCTGGGAAATAGTAAGTCACTGATACCCAGGCCTGTATAGATCTCCCAGGATTAGGAAGAAAGCCTGTAATAATAGGAGCTAACATTTATTGATGTTTATGATAGGCTGTAAGCACAACAATCCCATAAGGGCAGGTACTATTATTTTTGTCTTTATTTTACAAATGAGGAAATTGAGGCTTGGAGAAGTTAAGTAATGTGTCCTAAGGTCACACAGCTACAAAGCAGAAGTGCCAGATTTTGAGCTCAGGTTCTCCGACTCCAGACCCCTTGCCCTTTACCACTGTATGGCAGATAACTGATATTTTCCTTAGAACTTACATTAAGATACAAAACTGGCTGAAATAGAAGAATAAGCAATCTTTCCCAAGATTATGCACTTGTTCTTTTGGATAGAAGTTCTAATTTTGGCTTACGAAGACATAGGGTAAAATCCCCCATCTTGAATCTTATTAATATCCAGAAATTTGAGTCATCTTTGACATGGTAAGAAATTAGCAAACAGTGCCATCCAACGAGGATATTTTCTTGTCTTCTTTCAAAATCAAGTTGGGAGTTTCAGTTATTATTTAAAATTTTTTTCACAAATATAGTTTTTTTTCATAGAACACAGATGCTCTTAACTCCCTAGCAGTCACCATCTGTACCTCAATTTACATTTCCCAAAACACTGGTGACATCTGTTTAAATGCCAATCTCCTTCCAACTTAGTAGGATTTTAGCTCAAAAGTGATATTCTATGAGCGATTTGAAATTTCAAAGTTAAGCTGATTATAATAAAAATACTCAATGGGTACAGGTATACAGGCTTTATCTGCCCCTTTGAGAAGATTTCCACAAAGTGGAGGCAAATATTGAAAGATCTATCATTTCCAAGGGAATGTGGGACCATTTTGCCAGGTTAGACTTTTCATCTATGGGAAAAGGAAGGGAAAGGTTCTGAGTTGTCATGGAGAGAATTCTGGGTGATTAGGAATTCTCCTCAAGTATCGCTGCCTCTGATACCTTTCCGTAGGTTGATGCCTGTTTCATATAGGGATGCCTGACTTTCTTCAGTGAATCATTTTGTGAGGGGAGGTATAGAAAATATGTCTGGGGATAGACACAGTGCAGAAGTAGTGCTGAAGGCTGGTTGAACAATGGGACTGAGAGATAATCATGAGTTGTGGGATACTGATTTTTTTTTTTTTAAAGGACATGTAGAGGGACTTACCTGGTAGTGCAGTGGTTAAGAATCCACCTGCCAATTCAGGGGACACATGTTCGATCCCTGGTGTGGGAAGATTCCACATGCTGCGGAGCAACTAAGCCCATGTGGCACAACTAGAGCCTGTGCTCTAGAGTCCATGAGCCACAACTTCTGAGCCCACGTGCCACAACTACTGAAGTCTGCGCACCTAGAGCCCATGCTCCGCAACAAGAGAAGCCACCACAATGAGAAGCCCGTGCACCACAACGAAGACCCAATGCAGCCAAAAATAGATAAATTAATTAATTAAAAAAAATTAAAGAACATGTAGAAATTATGTCCCTAAGTTCACATTGCTCCTTCACAATAGGTACCCAGGGAAACCATAAGCTTAATCCAATGGTGCTATAATTATTCAAAACATTCTTGGAGTTACTTTGAAATCAGGGGCACGTTTTTGGGGGGAATTCTCAGTGATATCAAACCTTTGTTTGAGAGAAAATTTGATTTTTTGAAAAATCCAAAAGTCTTCTGGAATGTGGTGTTGCCATAAAGTGGGTTTAAGGGGGCAGTTTTTTCTTAGTGGTTTACAAACTGATTCTAAGAAGGCAATTTCAAGAGATGAGCTTTAGAAAACTTGTAAACAATAGAAGCATCAGAGACTAGATATGTATGCCCTTGAGAGGAATTCTTCATTTGTAAGTATAAATTTGGTCTTGTTTGTTTGTGTTTTGATATCAGACAGACCTGGGCTTTAGATCTGGCTTCACATATATTTCAAATGTGTGATCTGGGCTACTTAGCCATGTTAAGCCTCAGTTTTCTCATCTGTAAAATGGAGATAATAATATTTACCTGGTGGCATTGTGAGGATTAAAGAGGGTAGTGTATGTAAAGAGTCTTGCCCAGTGCCTGGCATATAGTAAGCACCCAATAAAAGTGATGCCAACTCATACATACCCTCCTTTATACCCTCAAGGTAGCTTTATGGATTCTAATTTCATGGGATGCAGTGTGAGGTATTAGAAGGAATTGGAGCCATGTTCTACCATGTATTTGGCTCTAATGGTCCTAGGCAAGTCATTTAACATGTATAGTTCTGAATCCTTCTTTGTAAAGTGGGTATAATAATACTTCTCTTCCCAGATTACCATGAATATTAAAGACAATATACATAAAGAATTTAGAGCAATAATTATAATTATTGTGATAAGGAATCTTAGGATAATAACCTTTTAATGAGGTCCAGATTGTTTTACAAAGATGATAATAAGTTTAATGTGTACTAACACCTGCATTTTTAAAACTGACAAAATTTTAAACTGCATCTTGGGAATTTTTCAAGATGGCAAATATCTTTGGGCATGGCTCTTACACCTGGATTTGTTAGTTTCTAGGTACACACCTAGATTATCATAGGTTAGTTTGTTGCACTTGTATCTCCAAATGGATTTCATAGTATTCCAAATGTTAATCAGCCTAAGGCCTTAGTTAACCATAGAGCCCAATGGAATATCACTTCCATGGTTAGAAGTTTTTCCTTAACTACAGAACAAGACCTTAGAGAATAGCTTCAGTTGTGAAATATTTAAATGCATCATTTAAAATGCAAATAAAATATTTAATAGAGATAGGGCATTACTCTCTTACCCATTTTCAGCATTGAATTTTCACTAAGAAGTCTTCAAGAAATTCTTATAACAAAGGAAAATCAGACCCTGTAGCAGCATCTCTCTTTCAAGAGGAGAGAATATTCATATTTTCTTTTCAATTTGGCAAAAATGTCTTAGTTAAAATGAGATGTCTGACTCATTTCTACAGCCAAATATTTCTGAAATAAAAGTTTGGAGTTACAAAAAAAAAAAAATCCAGTTCAGTTCTGAAATAGGCTTAAAACTTGTTGATTTAAATCAAACCAAAATGTTGAGAAACAAAATTGTAGTTAAATAAAAAATTTAGAGGAGTGGAATCTTTTCTTCAAATTGAATCCCACAGAGAAGTCTAAAATGGGAAACAGAAGTAAGGCTACTCGAGTTAAAGAAGGAAGAGAGAGGCCTACCCTTCACCTCCCTAACTTCTCCTTCCTCCCCTCCTCTATCTCCTATGATCATATGATACCTTCCCAGAATCCCCGGGGTTCCCAGAAGCACAATTTGGGATCCCCTGGTATAGCTGTTCCTTTGGTTTCATCTATTGGCCCTTTAAAAAAAAAAAAAGGCAGTCTTTCACGCATGATCCTGTCAGCTTGAGTAGGCAGGAGACAGACATGTTTATACTCTGACAGCTCAGTTATCTCTGCTTTGCCCAGTGTTTGGGAGCTGGGGTTCTGAAGATAGACAAGTCTGTCTGCAAGTTTGATTTCTGTTGGTAGTGAAGTTTCTCCTGGTTGACTTGGCAGATTTTCTCTAATGGCTTTCAGATCAAGAGGACAGGTACCACAGTCTTAAAAAGTAGCTCTACTGATGTAGATAACATGCGCCATGTTGGTACTTTGTCAAAGTACAGTGGGTGGGGTGGGAACTTGAGTACTCTTAGAAAGAACACAGACTCTATGCAGCATATTGCATCTGGTTAGGAAAGACTGTTTTGTCCTTGGTGAGCCTGGGGATGGGGAAATGTCACCATGCCCTGTAAAGTGTTGATGTGGCTTGTGCAGAGATTCTCTTAGGTGTCTTTTAATTGACATCTGGATTTTAGAATCCAACTGCCAGAAATCATGTCACTCACAGGGTGTAACTGGAAGTACTGTATAGCATGAGGACCCCAGACCCCAAGGTAGATGGAAATTGCTTGGAACTGATGCGCCAAACCGATCTGAGTGCACGGGACCTCATTGACGGAGGGAATGGCAGACAAGATGCTGACGTAAATAATGAGCTGAACTGCTGGTTCTTCACCTCCTGGCTCTGTGCTGATCAAAAACCTAGAGGTTTATATCATAGGCCTCTAGTGGGTCACCCAAAGAGAGAAATCCACGGCAGAGTTCCACAATTCAAGTCCAGACTATCACTGCTTTCCTGAGGCTGTGTATATTTGGGCAATTAACTTAACCTCTCTAATTAAACCTTGGCTCTCACAGCTGTACAGTAAACTCCAGTGTTTCTCAAACTGTCTGTGCTGAAGAACCTGGTTTAAAAAAAAATTTCCAATCCATCTGTAGACTGATACTTTTGGTAATATACAATAAAAATGAATTCCTAGAAATACTTAAATTTTTTATTCTTAAATTCAAAAGACATAAAGTTACTCTGTCAAATTGCTTTTAAAGTTTCTAAATATTTACTCTCCATTTCTATAGTATTTTATTGCAAATCAGTAACAATTTGTGGGCTGACATCGTTAACAGTTTGTAGACTAGACTTTGAGTATCATTGGTACAGACACTAATGGTACTCACCTTATATGGGGGTATTATGAGGCTAAATGGAATAGTACATATATTTGATCTCCATTGTCATAATTTTTATGTTTCCTATGGGTTTAACCCTTGGAAAAGCATTTTACCACCAGAAAATCTCTATTTGTATTAAGCCATAACACAGAAGTTTTCATAAAGAGTACATTGGAGGAGAGAGAAGGAATGGTTCAAATCAACCTCTCTTGAGAGAATGAGGAATGGTAGGTCTCAGGAACACCAGATGAAGTTTCAAGTTTTGGGAGCCAATCCATCAGCCAAGTACAAGTCCTGGGACTGCTACTTTAAAACTGTGAACTGAAGATACCCCAGACAGGCCCCCAGTTTTGGGGAAGAGTCATACCTGCAGCATAGTCAATCAGCATGATGCTCCAGTGATTAGGAGGGTCCTGGATTTCATTCCTCTTGCAAGAGCTGCTGGGTAGCTGAGCAACACAGGGTTTAGCACTCAGGCTTGGAGGCAAACAGACTCGGGTTTGAAAGTCTCCTGCTTATTGCCAGTGTAACAACAGATGAGGTTATTTATGCTCTCCAAGCTCCCATTTTCTTCTGTATAAAGTGGGGACTAATAATAGTGCCTGCTTTTCTTAGTGCTACTGAAAGAATTAAATGAAATAATTCCTATTAGTACTCAATAATTTTTGAATGAGTAATGATAGTTATAAGACCATAGTGAGCAGCTCAATTTTAGCCAAGCTGTGCCAGTACATGGCCAGATTTTACACGGCATGATGGACCGAAGGGGTTGCTCTCTTGGACACAGTAGAGGAATAGAACCCCAAACTTCAGTACACCACTTTTAAAAGGTTCCTGACCCTTAAATTATGACCTTCCCTGTAGCTATCTAACACTCTCACTCCTTCCCTTCACCCCAGCTGTGAAAGAGATGTTTATAATATGGAAAAGTGAATCAAAGTCTTGAATACATCATCGAAGGTGAGGAAAACTGCAGGGGTTGAACAGGAGTCTGGGGAAGCAGGAGCCCACCTTTTTTCCTATCTTACACAATGTGCAGAGAATATCCATGATTAAAATTCTTAACACGATTTCAAAGCATCACCTTCCTAGGTAGATGACACGCAAAGGCAGGCACAGAGATTGAGGAACTGTCTGACTCAAGTGGCTCATTTGTAAGAGCTCGAGTAACACTCCATAATGAGTTTGCTATTTACTGATACAGCAGTGCATTCATTTGGCATTAACGGGCAGGGCCAATGTACAGTCATAGTTATTTTATTTAAATTCAAGCTTTGGTACCAGGCAACTAAGTTCCTGCAGAAGTAGAGTGACATGCCAATTTCAAAGGTATTTATTGCCACACCATCTAGTAGCTGAAAAATAGAAGATATGAAAAATAAGATGAAACTATAAATGCTAACTAATGATGTTACTAATAACACACTTTATTTGGAAGGCACAGTTAGTGGAGGGAGATTTTCTGAAAAGGTGTTGGCCTACAAGGGGTGAACATAAGCTGCAAGATGGATCAGTGGCTCTCAAATACTTCTCTTAACTTATACAATTATGGGGGAAATTTCATTAGCTGCAATTTTAATTAAGCTTCAGTAGGCTTCAACCCTCACCCTACCCTCATCCCCAAACTCTTTAGTTATTTTTTGAGTCCTCAGGACAGGTGGTGTCTCACATGTGCCCTAGAATAAGCTACCTCAGATGTTTTGGTCTCCTTGTCGAAGAACCTGGACATTGACTCTGACCTGGTTGCCTCTGTAAGAATGCTTCCTGCCAGTACAGTCCCTTTTCCCTGGGAGGCTATCTTGACCACTCAGGCTGTGGTCTGCAGCAGAGCTAGGATGGTAGTTCTCCATCACATGGTCTTTCATAAATGTAGATCTCCCATTTTCTTGCAGTAACCTCTCTTCTTATAGAAGCTCAAAATCAGGCCATCAGGCTGGGTTTTGTGTGTATGGGGCAGGAAGGCAGGTGAAGATAGAGACCATGCCATTCCCTGCATCGACTTCATGTAGTCCCCGTGAATAGTACTCGTGCACTTCAACATTGCCAGCATGAAGATCATCCAGCCCCATTCACCAAAAGCATCTGAATCCTGGTTCCAGTCCAGAGAAGAGCACCCCTAGGTTAAAAAACTGATTAAGTCCTATCTATCATTTACACCTTCACATGTATGAGTTTTTAAGATATTTTTCTAGGAGCACACTTGGATGGGAGAACAGCTGGAGAATATTGGAAAAAATAGGAGTGGAGGGGCAAAACGATGAGAGTACTAAATCCAGCTTTGACGACTTCGCAGTTGTACTTTCAGATGGCCTTACTCTCACTAGTAGCAATATTTAAGACAAGTCAGGAATGAGGTGGGTAACTAGCTAAAGAAGACCAAATACCAAAAGGAAAATTAGGTTCGAGTATTTTCACTTGCGTCAGCCACTGTGTGTGTTCTGCTTTGGTATATGGCAGGGGTCTCTGACCCCTGGGCCGTGGGCCGGGACCGCACAGCAGGAGGTGAACAGTGGGTGAGAAAGCAAAGCTTCATCTGTCTCTCGCTTCCCATCCCCCCGCCCCACGGCTCACAGTACTGCCTGAACCATCCTCCCACCCCCGCCCCGTCCATGGAAAAATTGTCTTCCACGAAACCGGTCCCTGGTGCCAGAAAGGTTGGGGACTGGGGGTATATGGCGTTTTTAACACTGGGTCTGAATCAAGACCTCCTCTGAAAAATTGAGATGGAAATCCTTAGAGACTGATTACCCCTCATTTGCTGATTATGAGCAATGTCCTGTCAAAGAAGAGCCATACATTTCAACCTCTGATGCCACAGTTCTTGTCTGAAGGTATGTTTCAGAGGAGAGCTACAAAGGATTCCTATAATGTTGACCCTGAGGAGAACCTGTGGTCATTCTCTGAAATCTGATGTCTGATGTCCAGGTCACTTCTGCTCTAGACTTGGCCTTTGTAGGAGGTGGTGGGGAGGAGACATGTGGGGAACAGGAAGGACTTGTTCAAGCCTGGCATGTGCCTCACTCAAGAGTCTCTTGACCTAACTCTGCATCTTCTCCAATGGAGTGAATCCAGGGAAGTTGTGCAGACAGTTGGAGACATAAGTACAGTCAGGGCCAGGGTTCCAACCCTTTGTCATCACTAAGGCCTTTTTAAAAATTGCTTTTTTTCCCCTCAGGGACTTCACACTTTAATGATTTTATTTACCAAATAGCATTTATCAAGTAATAATTGCTTTGTTTTCCTTGTTTATTAAGATAAACTAGGGATAACTGCCAATCAGAGTTTTGGACTGACATATGATAACCAGTGTTATTGATTTGATGTAATGCCATAAAAATTAGGTAAAACAAAATGAAAGAAAGCCTAGTATGTATATTTATGTTTATTTTAGTTATGTATGTTTTCCATTAGGTTTTCAAAATACTAAATATAATCCACAGATGCCTATTACTCCCTTTACTCAATCTTTGAAAAACATCAAAATTTAGGAGAGCAGTATGGAAAAACTTTCTGGGATCTACCAGGATTGATATATGGAGAGCCACATCATGCCTTTGGAGACTATGGGGCTTTTGGAATTCAGCCACCATTTTAGGATGAATGATAGGGGGTACACCTACTCCTCAGGTATGTTCTGGTTCAAAGATTTTGTCCAAAGAGCCGATGGCTATTTTCAAGCAACCTACAGGACAGGTTGTTTAGCTGACTGTCTTTCCAATTGTCCCATTTATGTTTTCAGCCTTGACACCACAGAGAGAATATTGTATTAAACTGGTTCTATTCAATGTTAGTGAGCCGTGTGGGCAAATTCAGCTTATGTGACAACTTCCGGGCAGGTCCTTATTCATCAATCTCGTAGCAAAAAGAAATATACCATTGTAGTAAAATGTAGGGGCCTGGGGAAATATGTGGGGGGACATGGGTGTCACTTCAGCCACTTTCATAGGCATCTGGTGTCAGTTCTCATCTACACCTGCCAAATGGAAGAGTGAAAACAAAGTGAATGAGTTCAGCAGTTTGCCTCCATCAGGGAGATGTCTGTTAAGGTATTTATACCTTATGAGCAGTTTTTAGGGCATTCATCTATTAGTATATACCTACAGACTCTTCTGTCATCTTTAGAGTGGTGATGAAAGCAGCATATAAAGTGTGGAAGTAACTTAGTTTATGATATTTTAGAGAGAAGAGTAGAGCCCTGGATCTGTTAAATTACGGACCCTTTGTAGTTAATTAATTCAGATAAGAGACTTCCCATATGAAAGGTTAAGTTAAAATATATGTAACAGGCAAATACACACAGAAGATTTTTGGTAAGTGATTGTGGCTCAACTGCCTATTTAAACCAAACATACATTTGATTGTTTTTAAATATTGATGCCTTTGCTGTTATTACAAAACACTGAGTAGGAGTTCACACAATGAGGGTGACATGTGAACGTGTCAAGCTAATGTCAAAACAACAGCCTTGAACAGCATCGCAGTCTGACAGGTTTCAGAATGGAGTGACTGCTGACTGGACTGCTCCGAGGCTGAATTAGGTCTCTCCTCATAAGGACTTTGCTATTTTCTTGGGTGTCTGCAGCCTGGAGTCATGTCAGACTTCACTGATTATATCCCTGTGCAGAGAGGGAGGGCATGAACTTTGCCAACAGGAGGGATGAATATGTATGGTGTTTTTCTTCGGATCAGGCTGACTGCGACCTCTGCTGAGAGGGATTGTGTGACAGTGTGCTTGACTTTCTTAGTGTGAGGCTTGCCAAATGAAGCTCTAGGTTGCACCTCTCATATAAGGACAATCAACCAGCCAAGGCTGTACTTCTTAGTGCCTAGAAAGCACTTCTTTTACAGTAGGGCCACTGAAAATGCTATTTCCTTTGCCTGGAATAGTTTTGGCCTCCCCTTTACACTGGTCGTGTCTGACATCTACTCATGATGTAAATCTTGGTGTAAATGTTGTTCCTTTAGGAGGCCTTCACTGATTTCTCAAACTGTGTTAGGAGGACCCTTTAATATATGCCCCTACATCACCCTTCATTTCCCCATTGTAATAATCAGGGTTCTCCAGAGAAATAGGACCAACAGGATGTGTGTGTGTGTGTGTGTGTGTGTGTAGATAGATAGATAGATAGTTAGATGGGGGTGGGAGAGGGGAGAGAGAGAGAGAGAGAGAGAGAGAGAGAGAGAGAGAGAGAGAGAGAGAGGGAGAGAGAGAG
>NW_006772053.1:460075-497091 GCF_000442215.2 Lipotes vexillifer
CAACCCAAAACAAGAAGTCCCAATGCAGACGAGAGAGAGAGAGAGAGAAGAGAGAGGGGGTTGACTGATTAATTGGTTTTAAGTAGTTGGCTTACGCGATTCTGGAGGCCTAGAGAGTCCAAAATCTGATGGGATGGGCTGGCAGGTTGATGACCCAAGGAAGAGCCATTGTTGCAGTTCAAGTCCAAAGGCTGTCTGTTGGCAGAATTACTTCTTGTTGGGGAAGGTCAGTCTTGGTTCTATGAAGGCTTTCAACTGATTGGATGAGGCCCATCTAAACTATGGAGTGTAGTCTGCTTTGCTAAAAGTCCACCAATTTAAATGTTAATCTTACCAAAAAACATCCCCACAGAAACATCCAAAATAATGTTTGACCAAATATCTGGGTACTGTGGCCCAGCCAGGTTGACACATAAAATTAACCATCGGGGCTTCCCTGGTGGCGCAGTGGTTGAGAGTCCGCCTGCCGACGCAGGGGACACGTGTTCGTGCCCCGGTTCTGGAGGATCCCACATGCCGCGGAGCGGCTGGGCCGTGAGCCATGGCTGCTGAGGCTGTGCGTCCGGAGCCTGTGCTCCACAACGGGAGAGGCCCGCATACCGAAAAAAAAAAAAAATTAACCATCACACTCATGTAACACTGTCATATCTGTTAGTGTTTACCTATGTGAATGTTTGCATTCCTCACTAGGCATAAGGACATGGACCATATTTATTATGTTTTTGATATTTCCCCGGAATTCAGCACATGACCAAACACAAAGTAGACACTCATTGAATATTTAATGAAGTCATTATTCATTTAACAAATATTGATGTACTGTCATGTGCCAGGTGCTGCTCTAGTTGCTAGGCATAAGCAAAATCTTTGCCTTCTTGGAGCTTCTATTCAAGTAGGAAAATCTGAAAGTTGATGTGTTTTAATGGGGATATGACTGACTCTGATTTTTGTTTTAGAGATATGGCTGGCTGCTGTGTTGAATGGACTTTTAGGGTGGGAGAGGGCAGATGGCAGCGGAGACCAGTTAGGCAGCCCATTGCATCAGTTAGGTGTGGTATGGCAGTGGCTTGGACCAGGCTGGTAGAAGAGGGGGCAGTGAGGGGAGTCTAGGTTTGGGACACACACTGGACATGGAGGTAACAGAACTTGCGATTGACCTGGCTGTGGAGTACGTGTGAGGGAGAAATCAGCAGTGAGGCCTAAGTTTTGGGTCCAAGTAACCGTGAGAATGGTGTTTCCATGTACTAAGTGCAAAGCTTGGGGGAGGAGTAGGTTTGAGTTAGAAATCAAGACTTGTGCTTCGGCTGTGTTGAGCTTGAAGTGTGTGTTTGATAAATGACTGGAGCAGGTGAGAGGGAGGTTGAATGAGGAAGTCCAGATCTCAAGGAAGAGGCCTGTCCCAGAGGCGTAGACTCTTTGGAGCCCTGGGATGGGAGATGCTTGTGCAGGAAGCAGGCAGAGATATGAAAGTAAGAGTGCCAAGGACCAAGCTCTTGGGCACATCATCATTCAGGGTTTGAATAGAGGAGGAAGATCTGAAAAAGAGACAGAAAAAGAATGGCTGAAAGTAGGAAGAATAGCAGGAGATTTTGGTGGCTAGAAGCCCAGGGGAAAAAGTGTTCTAAGAAATAGGAAGAGATCATCTCTGTCTGCAGCTGAACAAATGAATTAGCCCTCACAGTCTATGAAGCACTCAAATGACCCAAAGGGTTATAAGACGTGATATGTGTCTCTGAACCCATTTGGGGAGATAAGTCACCCAGAGCATATTTAGAATGTTCCTTGAAAGTTATGGTGGAGAAATTGGCTGGGGGAAGTAGGGCAGAAGGAAGAGACTTTTCCCCCTTTCTGGGATTAGCCACCTTGTGCTCAGTGAGAAAAGAGAGCAAATGTATTTGTTTATTTTTGAATTTATTGAAAGCCAGTTGTGTCAGGCACTATTTAACCCCCTAAAATAATAATTATATGAGTTAGGCCTGAAAATCAAGCTTTCAGGGCAGTTTTACTTGTTTCTCTGTCTCGTATTCCATCATAAGAAGTCTATGCAACTTAAGTACCTTGAACTGAAAAGAAAAAAGAGAACATCCTCTTAGAAAAATATCATCCAAGGGAAAGAAATTTGAAGTTCAAAGTTTTAATATTTATTTATTTTCTTTATTTTTTTGGCTGCATCAGGTCTTAGTTGTGGCACGCGGGGTCTTCGTTGAGGCGTGTGAGATCTTTCGTTGACGCGCAGGCTTCTCTCTAGTTGTGGTGTGTGGGTTTTCTCTTTCCAGTTGGCACGTGGGCTCCAGGGCGCACGGGCTCTGTCACTGAGGCGCACGACCTCAGTAGTTGTGGCGCGTGGGCTTAGTTGCCCTGCGGCATGTGGGATCTTAGTTCCCCGACCATGGATCGAACCCATGTCCCCTTCATTGGAAGGCAGATTCTTTACCACTAGACTAACCAGGGAAGTCCCGAGTTCAGAGTTTTAAATTAAGATTAGTAATAAACCAAGAACAGAATCATACCAAGTAGAATATGGGGATGATGGGGGATAGAACATTGTTAGGAGCGAACATTTATTAAGTACTTACTGTGTTCCAGGTACTTTCTAAATACTTAGCATATAGTAATTTATTTAATATTTACAGTAACCTGACATAGGCACGATTACTATCATCCCAAATGAGGAAACTTTAGCATTGACAGATTAAGAACCTTGTCCCCAAACAAATAGCTTATAAGGGATTAAGCCAAGATTAGGATCTGGCTGTCTGGCTCCAGAGTCCACTTGCGTAACCATTATGTTCCATTGCCTCTGGTAACCCCATGGACAACCTTCAAAAGAAGCATGAAATTTTCTTGGCTTGGGGGTCCAGTCGAAGGTCAGGAGAACAGTGACAGCTGCAGTGGAGATAGAAGCAAGATCTTGTCCAGATTTGATGACAGAGAAGACTGGAAAATCTTTTCAGTGAATAGAGATCTCTGAAGTGGTAAATGGTGTGTGTGTGTGTGTGTGTGTGTGTGTGTGTGTGTGTGTGTGGTGTGGGAGAAGCAGTAAAGTCTATCCACACCTGTCAGGGTATTTTAGTAATGCACTAGCTGTTCTGCCTGATATGTGCTCCAGTGCTTTGAAGAATAGGGTACAGACTTCTTGAAGGAGGCAGGGTGATGACAGCTGAATTTCCATGTGACATGCATAAGGGTTTCTCTGAGACAGGGATAATACAGCTTGGTCCATCTTGCTTTCTTCTGAAAATTTCTAAGCGTGGTCCACAAAAAAAATCTGTGTGGTCCTATTTTGATGTAATTACCAAACCAGCAGGTTGATAAGATTGGTAAGAAAGAGGACGAGAAGAATAATAGGGAATTCCATATAAAGGAGAAACCAGGGGCACCTACTTGTTAAGGGATTGGCAGTTGTCTGCCCCGTTATTCTCTCTCACTCTGGCTGGGCAGGAAGAGTAGAGTCCACCTACTACCTGAGCTCTCAGAAACAGGGCCTGCTACGTCAGTCCTGGCGCCAAGAGGTCTGCCTCCCTTGTGTTCTCTTCTGCTCATTCAGCTTGTGGAGAGAGGATATCAGGCCTCAGAAGACTTGTTGCCACTAAACAAGTCTCTGTTGTCATATCAAAGAAGATCAAAATCCTGGTCTCCTCATATCAACGTATGAAAGAAAAAATCCGCTCAGCTATTTATTTCTTTTAAACAGGGAAAAGAGCTAGATTGCTAACTAAATAAGCATTACCAGAATTCAAATAGGTGATAATTGCAAAAGAAAGTCTAAACGGGCTTTTATTTTGCATTGAAGAGTGAAAAAGCCATTGGTGTTTCAGAATCATAACCCTTTGTCTTCCAGCGTGCAGAAGAATCTTTTGGAATTCTAAAAAGCCTGACCCAAAAGAACATTCACTTGCGGTGAACTGGGCTAGCCATCTAATTTCCCCCATGTTTCTTCTGTTCATAGAGTCTTCACTTGAGCCTCTGGTACAACTCCTAACAGAAAGCAATAATTGCGTTACCCAACAGCATCTGCTTTGATATGATGAGCAAGTGGATGCCTTACCCTGTGGTGGCATCTTCAGTATAATTCAACTGACTTTTATTGGACTCCAGCTGGATAGATGCACCGCACTGTCTTAGTCCTTGAACAGGACAGTCAGTTGTGCTTCCTGCTCTCCCATGCTTACTGTGTCGGGAAGGAGACAAATGTACAAGTAATTCTGGCATAAGGCAGAATGAACTGTAACGTAGGTACATGCTGAGTGCAATGAAAATTTTGTGTAGTGATAATAGAATGCTAAGGGCATTCATATATTTAATAAAATTCTGTGATGAGGGACCTATAGAATGGAAGGGCTTAGACATGTTTGACCTATAATAACTAGCATTTGATCCATATCTTATCTAGAACATGGACCCATAATAATTTCTGTAATGTAATATTAGTTAGCACTTTTGAGTGCTTATTATGTGTCAGGCTCTGTCCTCCATGGCGTATATAGAATATTCCATTGAATTCTCATACTCTGTGAGATGGCAACTGTTATTTGCTCCATTTACAATTAAATAACATGCTGAGAGAGATTAAATCAGTCTGCAGGGTCACATACTAGTAATGAGGAAGCTAGAGTTAGAAACTGGGTTTGACTTACTCTAAAAGAACTCCGTATTACTTTGTTCCATGTCTGTGTATATGGCATGGATGTACCAAGATACACTGATCCCTAGTGTATCCCTAGTGTACATTCTGTCCCAGTAAGGTTAGTCATGGCCCCAACCTCCTACTTTTCCTCAGGTTTCCTCATATCACAAAAGAAATAAATTGTCTTGGGCCAAAATTAAAAGTTTTTTTGCAGTATGGTGCCAGGGGTGCTTTTATGCTAGAAGTGGCACTGTCAGATGCATGAACATGAGCTGGGTATGAGATACTGTTACTGAGTTCAAGCTTGTACTGCTTGCCCCACTACAGGCCAGTAAATTGGGAGACAGGTGTTGGGACAAGTTACTACCTTATTCAGAAATACAGCAGACTAGTGTCCCAAAGAACCATCTTACCCGAGTTAAAATTCAGGCTTCTTTTATACTAAAAGGAGGGGGGATGTGGCTGGTGGTTGCATATTTCTTGGTGATGGAATCCTTTGTTCTTGTCGCTGTCCATGTAGGTGTAATCACAATGTTCCTTTAAACCTTCAACGAAAGAGTTGTCATTTTCTGTTATGAAACTTTTTATCTCTGTATGAATGGAAAAGTGTTATACCTTTAAAAGGTAGAGCCTCAAGAATGTGCTATCATATATATTTCAGGTTACAGGCAACATTCTTTTACAAAGGTGCAGGGCCAGCATGACTAAGCACAGGCAATAAAGCACAAGGATTAGAGCTGAGGGAATAGATCCAATATGGAGTCAGGTTTATTCTTCTCCGTTATAATACTGGTTTTGGTTATTTATTTATTTTTTTATAGCTCATCCTTGCAGAGAACATCAGACTTCTGGGAGGATTAGGGCATATAGCAAGCACTATGGTAGCTAGTAACAAAAGGAAAGTTCTGTAACCTCCTTCAATTAATAAAATATAGATCTTATATTTTGCTTAAAACAAATCAAAAGTCATTTCAAAATGTAATTCTGAACATGAAGACATGGAAGGATGTCCACTGGAAAAGTATTGCAGTATGAGATTTGGACTGACAGAACACTATCTCTTATAAAACTGTGATTTAGTTGTGTCCAATGTTGTCTAAGGTTGTGGCGAGAGGCTTCTCACTGACTGGCTCAAGTGAAAATTATGAGGTCAGGTAGTTGCTCATCCTTTTCATCATAAGGGTAGCCTCTGGTCTGCCTGAAAGTCTCTAGACCAGGATTTGGGTTGTAACTTTGCCACTAAGTTACACTTGTCAGTTGCTCTCTGTTTCTTCCTCTGTCCAGTAGATGTTAGGGCACTCTAACTGTGACTTTGGAAATTGTGGTTTATTCAGGTTAGGTCTTTCACTGCTTCATGTGCATCTGCCACTGAGGGGAAGAACATCCTGTGACCAAAGCTCAGCTGTGAAATGGGAATAATAGTACCTATCCACCCACAGCGTTGTTGGGAGTTTACAATGAGATAATGGACATGGAAGCTCTTTAGCACGAAGTATGCTTAGTATGGAGCTAGGCACATTGCCTGTACTAATTTATATAACATCTTCACAGATTTATGTTGTTTTTCTTTTCATAACACCACCTGCCATGGGAAAAGAGGCAGCATCAAACCTGTTTTACAGATGAGGAAACTGAGGTCCAGAGTGATTGTGACTTATTGGTAATTACACAGTAAATTAGCAGAATCAGAACTGGACCACAGCTCTCTTGCTGGGCACTTTCCCCTCTAAATGTGACATATTATTATTTTGCTTTGAATCACAGAATAATGGAGAACAAAGAAACTGTGTCTTTTAGAGTAGTTTTTTAAATGGCCCGAAAGAAAACTTTTTTTTTCCCCCTGTTTAAAGCAGATTTTTAGAGACTCACATTTATTAGGGTAAACAGGGCTATTCAGGAGGTAATTCCTCTTGGTATTTTATTTTTTTTGGTGGGCAATTGCATTTTTTTTCTCTGCAGTAGAAAAATACTACTATTGTAAGTGAGGGTTGCAAATGTGAAAACAGGCTCTCAAATGAAAATCGTATGGGGCACTTAGCATTCTGAAAAATATTTGAGTCATTATGTTGCAGTTCTAAAATTGAATCAATGCTATATTTAATAAGACACAACAGGCCATGAATTATTGCACATTAATTCATACCCAGTGTGTTGCTAGGCACATAGTTAAAAGCTGAGTGCAGTTAATGCAGCTAAACATGAATATACCATAATTCACACACCAGAGGGTCCCACTGTAATTATAAAATGCTATTATAAAGGGTTATTTAAAAATATTTAGATATGTTAAGTTTTATACCTACATGATTCATGATATGTGGTGTTCTCATAAATTCAGCAGCTCTCTCCCCTTTTCTCATTCCCATAATTCCAGAATTTTCATGTTAAATCCTAGATCTCCATTTTTCTCATCAGTAGACTATCTAAGGCTAGAAATCTTATTCTGTAGTTTTCAGTTTTCATTTGGGAAGAAACAGAACTTTCTCTTAAGCGAGAAGTGTCATGCCAAACTGTGTGGAGCAATGTTTTAAATAAGGGGGAGTAGGAAAGGGTTAGAAATTCTTCTGTGGTTTCACTGGAGACAAAATGATGGTCAGGCTGGAGGGTGTGGGTGGGTTTTCCCAGGAGGATGCTGTGGGACACTGAGGAATGAGAAACAGAAGGAAGCCCTGATGCTAGTTCCAGATATCACCAGAAGGGCTGGTCAGAGTAAGTTAAAGGTGTGATTGCTTGTCTGCTTTTCTTTTTAACATTGCAAACTATGGTTTGTGGTAGGAAGATTGCATTTAATGTTGGTAATTGTTGATGAGGTACTTTCAGGAAAAGCCAAGTCATTCACAAATACTTGTACCGTGCTTCCTCAGGAACTACATGGGCATCATTTCCAGTGACCCAGAAGTGTAACGGAGGCTGATGGAATTCTAGGGCAGGGAGTTCTGGGTCCTAACCCTCAGGCCTAAACATGGTGAAAATAAAGTTGCTGTAATATGTGCAGTAAAACTTTATTTTTACATAATATTTTTAAATTATAGTATTTATGAAAGAAGAAAAGGTTGACTGGTTCATAGGAGATTTTTATACTCTTATTGATACTTGTGTAGCTTACTTTGTTAAAATGAATGAGGAGAAACATTGACTTTGCACCTCCTATCATTAGTCAAATAAGATTTTTCTTTTAATAATTATATAGAAAAAAATCCTAGCCTCTATTTTTCTTGAAAATCTATTTTGTTCTTACCCTACCATATTAAATTGTAATTTTATTGTCTGTATTATTAAAGTGTATTATAAACTTCATATAACAAGGTATTAACATAATAGCTAGACTTATATACTATTAAAAGCCAAACAAGGAGGGATATTGCTAAAATGAATGAACTGAGTTTAATTTACATTTCTATTACCAAGAGTAATTGTAAGAGCTTACACCTTGATTAGAGCCCTTAGTAAATAAAAATATGCTCAATTTTTTTGGGAATGTTTGAATTGCTCAAGTATCACAGGAAATTCGACTTGACCAAGACATTCATCTATTCAGACGAAGGTTGGAAAAATGAACTTCATTAAATAATAAACCTATACATACAAATTAAAATCTATATTGTCTTGGTCATTCCTTTATAGTTGTGACTTTTAGTTGCACATGTTGTATTGAAACTTCAGCCATTTTAAAACATGTTAAGGTTTAAAAACTAGTTAAGGTCCTGCAGTAATCTACAAATAAAATCGTGCTTTTTTGCGGTACGCGGGCCTCTCACTGTTGTGGCCTCTCCCGTCGCGGAGCACAGGCTCCGGACGCGCAGGCTCAGTGGCCATGGCTCACAGGCCTAGCCACTCCGCGGCATGTGGGATCTTCCCGGACCGGGGCATGAACCCGTGCCCCCTGCATCGGCGGGTGGACTCTCAACCATTGCACCACCAGGGAAGCCCAAATCGTGCTTGTGTTGCTACTTCTGTTCTCAGTGCAATACAGTGGCTCTCAAATTTCCAGAGAGTGTCAGCATCACTTGGAGGGCTTGTTAAAACATAGATAACTGGACCCTATCCCCAGAGATCATGGGGCTCAAGAATTTGCTGTTTCTAACAAGTTTCCAGGTTTGTTAGACTGTTGCTGTTGCAGCTTTGGGACCACACTTTGAGAACCACTGATGGTGTGTGTGTGTGTGTGTGTGTGTGTGTGTGTGTGTGTGTGTTTGAAACACAGTTACTGTTTTCTTTGATGTTATTAGCACACAAGTTGGTGTTTGTGGAGCCTGGCAGAGATAAATTGAGTTTATGATTTATTTACTTGATGACTAGTACCAGTAAATTGATAAATCTAGATTGAAAGAAAAACATTTGGAATTCCTTCCAAATTCTGCTCTTTATGGGCATTAATAGGTCAAAAGCTTTCAATCACAAGGCGTATATGGGCAGTTCCAGGTTTATGAATGGCTTGTTTTCCAAAGTTTGTTGTTTCTTTTTGAATGATCCACAGATGGCCGAACTAACTAGAAAACAATAATGCCTATTAAATCCATATGTAGCTGAACCACAGTACCAGTTGAATTCTTGTCTCAAGTTAATAATGTCTCAAGTTAATAATAATTAAAATTTATAAAGCAATTTAAGATGTCCAAACTGCTTTCATATATATTATCTCATTTAATCCTCACAAAAATTCTGTAAGAAAGATTTAAATTATAATAAATTTAAAGATGTGTTCTGCCTATGGTCATACAATGAGTATATGTTGGAGTCAGGGTTGGAATCCGGGTTCTTTGACTCTAGATCCTGTGCCATTTCCACTTGCCATGGTATTTCTAAGTGTCACCTAGGACCTTGAGACTCTAGGGACATGTGACTGTGCCTGGAAGCCTCAACCCATGAACCTAAGTCTGGTTTTTCACTCTTATTACCCTAATTTCCTGGCTTAGCGCCTGTTGATCTTAGACCTAGAGTTCCTACTTGTTCATTTATACCTAATCCTTGATACTTTTCTACTTCAGCTGTCCTTATTGGTTTTGACTTGTAGCTCACTGGGGTAACTTTCATTTGCCCTTTCTGTCTGGTGGTTCAGGTCCTGTTTTAACCCAAGAGGTTCAAGCTCAATATAGAGTGATAAGGAAAACTGAATAAAATGTCTCTTCTTGAAAAGCAGATTACCTCATACTTAATGTCAACAAGGGTTTCTCCAGCTTTGATTCAGAAGGTTGACCACTATGCCAGTGAACTAGATAGATTTCTGGTGTGATTGATGAATTTAGGGAAAAGTCAGATCATCACGATTATGGCAATATGTGAAGTTCCCACTCTTAATCCAGAGCACCAGTGCATAAGCATATGGTTTACAGGTCCTTTGAGATATTAATTATTGGTCAGTCAAATATGGAGCAATATTAGGTGCTGGGTGCCAACTGAGGATGCCGTTTTGACAAGGCACACTCCTGGCATTAAGAAGACTCCAGGTTCAGAGTCCTCAAGGCTGTGTTTTTTCCATACGCCTCTTAGATCGTGTAAAGATGACTTAATCTTCAGCTATCCAAAGTGCCAACTGCAATGGTAGAAGACAAGTGAGGTGCCCAGCAGCCTCAATTAGCATAAATGAACATACATACCATTAAGATGAAGAATATGTGGCATGTCTGCCTGACTCAAGAAACGCAGGTGGTGAAGGCAGAGCAATGCCACCGGAAACAAGGGGGCCGGGCTCGCCTTCAAGCCCATGGAGAGTTAATATTAGCCCTCTTCAAACATAAAAAATAATAATTAAACACTGCTTGTCAATTAATGCCAACTTAAAGAAAGGCCCTACACTTAGATTAAGTGAGGAGCATGGGTTGCTTGAGAACAGCAAGAAAGGAGGAGGGAAAAGGGTATAAAATAATGGAAGAGATAAGGTGAAAAAGGAGAATAATTAAACACACATGTACTTTTGCAGAGTTGGGGCACTCATATTTCTAATTAGAATTTCAATGCAGGAGCCCAATTTAGCCTTAGGGAGTCTTTATATTTGTGTCACTGTTATACACAGCAATCAGTTCAACTCTGGCATCTTACTTGTAAGTTGAATTTTCATATTACATTAGTGGAGCCCCAGTCTCTTTGTATTTTTAATGGATATTTTCTTTTTTGGAGCTTTAGTATGTGTTCTGTCTTCCAGAAAATTCTATGCTGAGAGGAACAGTAGCCATTTAGATACTGGAATTCAAGAGTCAGTGGCTTTTTGACATTAACCCATTTATTTCTTGACAAATATAGTCACGGTACTTTTGGAATCATCCTCAATCATGTCTACTTGAGTGAATTTAGAGGACTAATCAATGTATGTTCAACAAAACAGCCAGGTGCACCTCGCAGTGGATGGTAATAAAAGACTCCGGAATTCTGTCTCCTGTGACTGACTAGTGATTAACAAGGCGTCTCACGATTGAGTTCTTCCCAGATCTCTGACATGGAATTTTGACTTTGTCCTTCCCTTCTTTTGTCTTCAGCAGATTCATGTTTAGCTAGCAATTTCTAATTTCAGAACATATTATAGACCCACAGTCTATTGCTCTATATAGCCAAAAAGTCAGTGGTTCTAGTCTTCCATCTTACCAAATGGGAAACTGAAACCAGAGAGGTTAAATATTTTGCCCCAAATCAGAGGGCTTAGTAGGAAGTGATTTTAAGTCATACTATGTAATGTAGAACTCAGCACATCATTAAGTCCTGTCAAGCAGGAATTTATGAATTTCCACACCATTACTTTTTTTTTTCTAACATCTTTATTGGAGTATAATTGCTCTACAATGGTGCGTTAGCTTCTGCTGTATAACGAAGTGAATCAGCCATACGTATACACATTACCCATATCCTCCCCCTCTTGCCTCTCCCTCCCACCCTCCCTATCCCACCCCTTTAGGTGGTCACAGAGCACCTAGCTGATCTTCCTGTGCTATGCAGCTGCTTCCCAAGAGCCATCCATTCTACATTTGGTAGTGTATATATGACCATGCCACTCTCTCACCTCGTCCCAGCCCACCCCTTCCCTTCCCCATGTCCTCAAGTCCATTCTCCACGTCTGTGTCTTTATTCCTGTCATGCCCCTAGGTTCTTCAGAACCATTTTTTTTGGATTCCATATATATGTGTTAGCATATGGTATTTGTTTTTCTCTTTCTGACTTACTTCACTCTGTATGACAGACTCTAGGTCTGTCTCCCTCACTACAAATAACTCAATTTTGTTCCTTTTTATAGCCGAGTAATATGCCATTGTATATATGTGCCACATATTCTTTATCCATTCATCTGTTGATGGACATTTAGGTTGTTTCCACATCCTGGCTATTGTAAATAATGCTGCAATGAACACTGTGGTACATGACTCTTTTTGAATTATGGTTTTCTCAGGGTATATGCCCAGTAGTGGGATTGCTGTGTTGTATGGTAGTTCTCTTTTTAGTTTTTTAAGGAACCTCAATAATGATCTCCATAGTGGCTGTATCAATTTACATTCCCACCAAAAGTGCAAGAGGGTTCCCTTTTCTCCACACCCTCTCCAGCATTTATTGTTTGTAGACTTCTTGATGATGGCCATTCTGACTGGTGTGAGGTGATACCTCATTGTAGTTTTCATTTGCATTTCTCTAATGATTAGTGATGTTGAGCATCCTTTCATGTGTTTGTTGGCAATATGTATATCTGTTTTGGAGAAATGTCTATTTAGGTCTTCTGCCCATTTTTGGATTGAGTTGTTTGTGTTTCTGATATTGAGCTGCATGAGCTGCTTGTATATTTTGGAGATTAATCCTTTGTCACTTGCTTTGTTTGCAAATATTTTCTCCCATTCTGAGGGTTGTCTTTTGGTCTTGTTTATGGTTTCCTTTGCTGTGCAAAAGCTTTTAAGTTTCATTAGGTCCCATTTGTTTATTTTTGTTTTTATTTTCCATTCTCTAGGAGGTAGGTCAAAAAGGATCTTGCTGTGATTTATGTCATAGAGTGTTCTGCCTATGTTTTCCTCTAAGAGTTTTATAGTGTCTGGCCTTACTTTAGGTCTTTAATCCATTTTGATTTTATTTTTGTGTATGGTGTTAGGAAGTGTTCTAATTTCAGTCTTTTACATGTAGCTGTCCAGTTTTCCTGACACCACTTACTGAAGAGGCTGTCTTTTCTCCATTGTATATTCTTGCCTCCTTTATCAAAGATTAAGTGACCATATGTGCGAGGGTTTATCTCTGGGCTTTCTATCCTGTTCCATTGATCTATATTTCTGTTTTTGTGCCAGTACCATACTGTCTTGATTACTCTAGCTTTGTGATATAGTCTGAAGTCAGGGAGCTTGATTACTCCAGCTCCGTTTTCCTTTCTCAAGATTGCTTTGGCTATTCGGGGTCTTTTGTGTTTCCATACAAATTGTGAAATTCTTTGTTCTGGTTCTGTGAAGAATGTCATTGGTAGTGTGATAGGGATTGCACTGAATCTGTAGATTGCTTTGGGTAGTATAGTCATTTTCACAATATTGATTCCTCCAATCCAAGAACATGGCATATCTCGCCATCTGTTTGTATCGTCTTTAATTTCTTTCATCAGTGTCTTATAGTTTTCTGCATACAGGTCTTTTTTCTCCTTAGGTAGGTTTATTCCTAGGTATTTTATTCTTTTTGTTGCAGTGGTAAATGGAATGTTTCCTTAATTTCTCTTTCAAATTTTTCATCATTAGTGTATAGGAATGCAAGAGATTTCTGTGCATTAATTTTGTATCCTGCTACTTTACCAAATTCATTGATTAGCTCTAGTAGTTTTCTGGTAGCATCTTTAGGATTCTGTCTGTATAGTATCATGTCATCTGCAAACAGTGACAGTTTTACTTCTTCTTTCCCGATTTGGATTCCTTTTATTTCTTTTTCTTCTCTGATTGCTGTGGCTAAAACTTCCAAAACTATGTTGAATAATAGTGGTGAGAGTGGGCAACCTTGTTGTGTTCCTGATCTTAGTGGAAATGGTTTCAGTTTTTCACCATTGAGAATGATGTTGGCTGTGGGTTTGTCATATATGGCCTTTATTATGTTGAGGTAAGTTCCCTCTATGCCTACCTTCTGGAGGGTTTTTATCATAAATGGGTGTTGAATTTTGTCAAAAGCTTTCTCTGCATCTATTGAGATGATCATATGGTTTTTCTCCTTCAAGTTGTTAATATGGTTTATCACATTGATTGATTTGCATATATTGAAGAATCCTTGCATTCCTGGGATAAACCCCACATGATCATGGTGTATGATCCTTTTAATGTGCTGTTGGATTCTGTTTACTAGTATTTTGTTGAGGATTTTTGCATCTGTGTTCACCAGTGATATTGGATTGTAGTTTTCTCTTTTTGTGACATCTTTGTCTGGTTTTGGTATCAGGGTGATGGTGGCCTCATAGAATGAGTTTGGGAGTGTTCCTCCCTCTGCTGTATTTTGGAAAAGTTTGAGAGGATAGATGTTAGCTCTTCTCTAAATGTTTGATAGAATTTGCCTGTGAATTCTTCTGATTCTGGGCTTTTGTATGTTGGAAGATTTTTAATCACAGTTTCAATTTCAGTGCTTGTGGTTGGTCTCTTTATATTTTCTATTTCTTCCTGGTTCAGTCTTGGAAGGTTGTACTTTTCTAAGAATTTGTCCATTTCTTCCAGGTTGTCCATTTTATTGGCATATAGTTGCTTGTAGTAATCTCTCATGATCCTTTGTGTTTCTGTAGTGTCAGTTGTTACTACTCCTTTTTCATTTCTAATTCTGTTGATTTGAGTCTTCTCCCCGTTTTTTCTTGATGAGTCTGGCTAACGGTTTATCAATTTTGTTTATCTTCTCAAAGAACCAGCTTTTAGTTTTATTGATCTTTGCTATCATTTCCTTCATTTCTTCTTCGCTTATTTCTGATCTGATCTTTATGATTTCTTTTGTTCTGATAACTTTGGGGTTTTTTTGTTCTTTCTCTAATTGCTTTAGATGTAAGGTTAGGTTGTTTATTTGAGATGTTTCTTGTTTCTTGAGGTCAGATTTTATTGCTAAAACTTCCTCTTAGAACTGCTTTTGCTGTATCGCATAGGTTTTGGGTCATCATGTTTTTGTTGTCATTTGTTTCTGGGTATTTTTTGATTTCCCCTTTGATTTCTTCAGTGATCTCTTGGTATTTAGTAGTATATTGTTTAGCCTCCCTGTGTTTGTATTTTTAACAGTTTTTTCCCTGTAATTGATATCTAGTCTCATAGCATTGTGGTTGGAAAAGATATTTCATACAATTTCAATTTCTTAAATTTACCAAGGCTTGATTTGTGACCCAAGATTTGATCTATCCAGGAGAATGTTCCATGAGCACTTGAGAAGAAAGTGTATTGTTTTTGGATGGAATGTCCTATAAATATCAATTAAGTCCATCTTGTTTAATGTGTCATTTAAAGCTTGTGATTCCTTATTTATTTTCATTTTGGATTTTCTGTCCATTGGTGAAAGTGGGGTGTTAAAATCCCCTACTATTGTGTTACTGTTGATTTCTCCTTTTATGGCTATTAGCATTTCTTATGTATTGAGGTGCTCCTATGTTGGGTGCATAGATGTTTACAATTGTTATATCTTTTTCTTGGATCGATCCCTTGATCAGTATGTAGTGTCTTCTTCTTTGTCCCTTATAATAGTGTTTATTTTAAAGTTTATTTTGTCTGATATGAGAATTGCTACTCCAGCTTTCTTTTGATTTTCATTTTCATGGAATATCTTTTTCCATCCCCTCACTTTCAGTCTATATGTGTCCCTAAGTCTGAAGTGGGTCTCTTGTAGACAGCATATATACGGGTCTTGTTTTTTGTATCTATTCAGCCAGTATATGTCTTTTAGTTGGAGCATTTAATCCATTTACATTTAAGGTAATTATCAATATGTATGTTCCGATTACCATTTTCTTAATTGTTTTGTGTTTGTTATTGTAGGTCTTTTCCTTCTCTTGTGTTTCCTGCCTAGAGAAGTTCCTTTAGCATTTGTTGGAAAGGTTGTTTGGTGGTGCTGAATTCTCTTAGCTTTTGCTTGTCAGTAAAGGTTTTAATTTCTCGGTCGAATCTGAATGAGATCCTTGCTTGGTAGAGTAATCTTTGTTGTAGGTTTTTCCCTTTCATCACTTTAAATATGTCCTGCCACTCCTTCTGGCTTGCAGAGTTTCTGTTGAAAGATCAGCTGTTAACGTTATGGGGATTCCCTTGTATGTTATTTGTTGCTTTTCCCTTGCTGCTTTTAATATTTTTTCTTTATTTTTAATTTTTGATAGTTTGATTAATGTGTCTTGGTGTGTTTCTCCTTGGATTTATCCTGTATGGGACTCTCTGCGCTTCCTGGACTTGATTATTTCCTTTCCCACATTAGGGAAGTTTTCAACTATAATTTCTTCAAATATTTTTTCAGACTCTTTCTTTTTCTCTTCTTCTTCTGGGACCCCTATAATTCGAATTTTGTTGCTTTTAATGTTGTCCTAGAGGTCTCTGAGACTGTCCTCGATTCTTTTCATTCTTTTTTCTTTATTCTGCTCTGCAGTAATTATTTCCACTCTTTTATCTTTCAGGTCACTTATCCGTTCTTCTGCCTCAGGTATTCTGCTACTGACTCCTTCTAGAGTACTTTTAATTTCATTTATTGTGTTGCTGCTCATCATTGTTTGTTTGCTCTTAATTCTTCTGGGTCCTTGTTAAATGTTTCTTGTATTTTTTCCAATCTATTTCCAAGATTTTGGATCATCTTTACTATCATTAGTCTGAATTCTTTTTCAGGTAGACTGCCTCTGTCCTCTTCATTTGTTTGGTCTGGTTTTTACCTTATTCCTTCATCTGCTGTGTATTTCTCTGTCTCCTAATTTTGCTTTACTTACTGTGTTTGGAGTTTCTTTTTTTCAGGCTTCAGGTTCATAGTTTCCTTTGTTTTTGGTACGTGCCCCTGGTGGGTAAGGTTGGTTCAGTGGCTTGTGTATGCTTCCTGGTGGAGGCAACTGGTGCCTGTGTTATGGTGGATGAGTCTGTTTCTTGTCTTTCTGGCGGGCAGGACCACATTCGGTGTCGTGTTTGGGGGTGTCTGTGAACTTAGTATGATTTTAGGCAGCCTCTGTGCTAATGGGTTTGGTTGTGTTCCTGTCTTACTAGTTGTTTGGCATGGGGTGTACAGCCCTGGACCTTGATGGTTATTGAGTGGAGCTGGGTCTTAGCGCTGAGGGGGAGATCTCTGGGAGAACTCTCACTGATTGATATTAAGTTGGGCCGGGGGGTCTCTGGTGGACCAATGTCCTGAATTTGGCTCTCCCACCTCAGAGGCTCAGGCCTGACAGCTGGCCGGAGCACAAGCCCCTGTCAGCCACATGGCTGGAGAAGATGGGCTATGAGTTGGCTGTCAGCCACTGCCCTGTTGTAACTCTGACTCAGCTGTCTCCAAAGGTCACCTAGATACATGGGGTTATTCCACCCTTCCTCAGAACTTGCACATGCCAGTGTGGGATTTGTAGTTGTCCTCCTGATACTCTTCATTGAAATACTTTGCATTGATGGTGGTGAGAGATATGCTAATAGTCTTGGTTCTCTTCAGTTCAGAGACTGGGACAGTCTGAGCCTTCATGTGGCCAAGTCAGGAGCAGCTGGCCATTGGTCCCAAAGTGATAACATGTCAGCTTCCAAGACTGCTTTCTGCAGCGCCTGAGCAGTAGTCCCAAGCAGCCACTCTGCTCAGCTGCAGTACTCTGACCGGGGGACTTGGTGGCGCCCTCCAACGAGGATTTCTGCCGGCCCTAGAGCCTGACTTGCTCACCCAGGTAAGGAGCTGAGGAGAGCGTCTCCCGGCCCTGTCTCACCAGAGGAGCAGACACCTGGAACCGCACCATTACTTTTTGGACAAACCCTAATATAACACTCTTTATTGGGTCAGATCTAAATATTACCCAGGCCTGTAGTTTGTCTATGACAATATCAGGGAGAGAGTAGTTTGTCCCAACTCCTACTTTCTTTAACGTCCTGCTTTTCATCTGAGATCTCAGAAACTAAATGTGTGTTGGCCTGTCCATCTCCATATATGCATGGTTTTGTCTGGCTAGCAGTATGCGGCCAGAATCAGGAACCAATATAGACCCTCAGTGAGCCTGCCAACCTAGAGCAATGATGATCCACAGAGAGTTGCATCCTGTGCACCTGGGTACCAGGCATAGAGCTAGAACAAAAGGTCAATCAGGGTAGTAGCTGGGAACTCATGGGGAAATTGGCAGTTAACCCAGGACATCCTCAATTTCTCAGTCTAAAGAGACAGAAAGAAACATTGATCATTGCCTGGATGTGTGTGCTGGACAGCAAGGTGCAGGCTAGTGTTGGACCACACTCTGTAGTAGGATTTGTGAGGTTAAGACAAAAAAGAAATCCCTCAACTATATATAATCTGATACATATACACATGGATACATATCAGATCACTTAATTGCAATATAAAACTTGGCATTTGAATCTCCAAGGACAGGGTCTGTGCTTGTTTCATCTCAAGCATTAGCTCATTGCCTGGCACATTGGAGAGGCCAAATAAATGTTGATCTGAATAGTTTTATTCAATTCACTACTGTAGAAATACTTACAATTTTCCAGGTAGTGGGGAAGAAGCAAAGGTAAACCACACACATAATCATTGCATTCAAGGAGTTTACAGATTCTAGTGAGTGAAATGCAAATTATAATAAAGATTCAAAGAAAATGTTGCAGGGGAATGAAACTGGTATGTATTACATTAGGCAAAGAATAGGGGAAGCCTTCATGGTAGAGACATCTGAGAGCTGAGCCCTGGAGGATAAATAGGACTTGAGAGGAGATGGACTGGGAAAGAGGAGAAAAGACAAGATAAGCCTAACTGGGACTTGGGAAAGTGCTAGGCTATGTGTCTGAGGAGGAGGCGGCGTGTGTGTGTGTGTGTTTGTGTATGTGTGTACACATGCATGTGCGCATGCACATGAATGAGTGTGTATGTGTGATAAGTTCACGAAGATTTATGGGAGAAAACCTTGGATGATTTGATTTCAGTAAATAATAAGAATCACTCAGTCACAACTATGTTTTCATATAGTACCTGCCAACAGTATACTGAATAGAGGGAGAGAAGTAAGTTATGAAGTTAATGCATACATTTAGGCTGGAGGTAATAAAATAAAGTCCTGAAAAAAAGTATGGCAGCTGGAAAAGTAAAGGAGGAAATGGATTCAAGATATAATGTGGGGTTTACAATTAAAAAATATTTGTAGGTTAGTTGAAAGAGGGTGTTAAGGAAAATGAGTTATCAAAAATGACTGATATTTTATATCAGAGTAGTATGAGATCCCAATGACAGTAACTGAAATAAGGAAAGAAGGAAAGGATAGTTTAAGGGGTTGAAAAAATTGAATACCTACCTGATTTTGGAAATATGGAGCTTGAATCAGTAGGTACTTTATTCCTTGTCCAGCTCTGCTCCTAAGTCTCAGTCACCTCTGCCACACTGAGGAAGTTGCTTGGCTGTGTGCAGGGTATGGAAGGTGTGAGCAAGGTCTCTACCAGGGCTGGAGGGGGAGCAAGCACAAAGCCTTGTGCTCTCTGGGCCTGAAGAGAAACCTACAGACTGCAGCAGAACACTCAGGTGTGAGGACCAGAATGCCGTGCACCCTGCAGAGGGCTCGGCTTGGGTCCCCTCCCAAGGAAGGGGACCTCCTGAGGAAGAGCAGCACCCCCAAGGAAGTGGCCTTACTGACTCCCAAGAGGTGAGGGGAAGTGGATCAGGTGAATGTAGGCACCTTACTCTGGAGGCTGGAGGAACCCTAGCCTTGACTACAGGGGAGAGTGGGGAGATGAAGGGCTTCCTTACAATTCCCTGGTAGCAAACTGATAAACTGACTGCTGGAGATGGTCTGTGGAAGCAGCGTGCTTCTCTTTAGGGCACCCCAAACTCTGGATATGAGGTCTGAGAATGAGTTAGAAATTGGAAAAGAAAACCAGGGGATCAGCAGTGATAGGAGAACAGCATCCAGAATATGTAGCTCCTAAAGGAAATAGAACTGAAGACAATTGGAACAAAAATTAATAAGAGAACTTGAGGTTCAAATACAGTATAAAATCTCTCAGTCTTGGAACTAAAAAAACTCCTAATTTTTGAATTAAAAAAATAAATATATGAATTGGAGGAAAAGGTAGTCGCCATTGAATTCTGAATTAGGGGCCTGGGAAATGAAGTGGGGGAAAAAAAAAGAACACTGCAGAACAGAAGTGGGAAGATAGAGAAATCAGGAGGGAAAAGATAGTGGTTTTGGAGAACAGGTACTCAAGATACAAATAGGAGTTCCATAGGAGATGTAGGAATCAATGGAGAAGAGGCAATAATTAGAAAAATAATAGAAGACAGTTTCTCTGTATTGAAGGAAGATTTGAGCCAGAGATTCAAAGGGCTCACTGAGTTCCTGGCATTATTGTCAAGGAAAAAAACAACCCAGTCCTAGCCCAAGAATCTCTCTGAGCTCAAAGGATAAAAGGCAAATTGTATAGACTCCCAGAGAAGGAACAAACTGTTTTAAAAATAGGTAAGAATCAAACTGGCAGTCAGACCTCTTGTCTACAACCCTGGAAAATAGAAGGCAGTGGAGTGAAATCCAAACACTACCAAGAGAAAAAGAGGGCAATATGAGAATTCTGCATCCAGCCAAGATACCCCTTACTTTTTTGCAGATAAAAACACCTGAGGATGCATAATAATCCTGAGAATGTATTATCTACATACCATATCTGGGGAGAATATTCAAGAACATCTCCAACAAAGAAAAATTGAATAATTGAATGAGAACAGATGATGAATGTATATGTGTAAATGTGTGTGTGTATTACTGTAGCATGATGGGAACATATAACTGCTAAATAAAGATTCTTGAAATAGAAGTAGTATGACTAATGATGCAAACTTTAGGAATGGGATGTGTCATAGTAGAGTGGGGAATGAGGGAAGTGAAAGTATTCTAATGAATACTGATTTGATCTAATCAACATGGATCCTGTTTTATTTATAATTTTGACATTTGTTCATCATTCATTGTTTGCATATAATTTTTTTTAAGAAATATTGCATTAAAATATCATTTATTTTGATTACCGAGTTTTATGGTACAACCCTAAATTTTGTGTCCAAGGCTAGTGTCTTACTTGCCTTACCCTGGTCCCAGCCCTGCCAGGAAAAATAAGGAAATGGAAGAAGAGAAAACAGCAGAGTCACAAAGCCAAGTAAGAGGAAAGTTTTAAGAAGTGCATCAACAGAGGTAACATACCGTACAGTCTGAGCAGAGTTCATGGGGTCTTGTGCTGGGCAAGCTGTGGTACCAGCTGCAGTCATGTAGTAGAGGTAGAGTCTAAGTGGGTGGTTAGGAAGCAGAGACCACTGAGAAAAGACAATGATTAAGCACAGTATTGCTTTTATAAATGAGGAAGTCAGTTGTTAACAATTTCAATAAGCTTTTGTCCATGGGGATGACTTCATGAAAATTTTCTATGAAAAGAAATCACTTAGACTTAGGGCATCACCAAACGCAAATAGTTCCCATCCAATTACTAACCAGGCCCGACCCTGCTTAGCTTCTAAGATCACATGAGATCTGGTGTGTTCAGGGTGGAATGTCCATTGACAGATGAATGGATAAAGAAGATGTGGCACATATATACAATGGAATATTACTCAGCCATAAAAAGAAACGAAATTGAATTATTTGTAGTGAGGTGGATGGACCTAGAGTCTGTCATACAGAGTAAAGTAAGTCAGAAAGAGAAAAATACCGTATGCTAACACATATGTATCGAATCTAAAAAAAAAAAAAATGGTACTGATGAACCTAGTGGCATGGCAGGAATAAAGACGTAGACATAGAGAGTGGACTTGAGGACACGGTGGGAGGGGGGAGCTGGGGCAAAGTGAGGGTAGCATCAACATATATACACTAACAAATGTAAAATAGTTAGCCAGTGGGAAGCAGCAGCATAGCACAGGGGGATCAGCTCAGTGCTTTGCAAGGACCTAGAAGGGTGGGATAGGGAGGGTGGGAGGGAGGCTCAAGAGGGAGGGGATATGGGGATGTATGTATGCACACGGCCAGTTCACTTTGTTGTGTGACAGAGGCTAGCACAGTATTGTGAAGCAGTTATACTCCGGTAAAGATATCTTAAAAAAAAAAACAAAAACAAATAGCTTCTACTCATCTTTGGCTTTTGAGGCAGCTCTGAGATGAAAATGGTCTTTGAAAGAAACTTTCTAGGAAGTCCATGTCTCCTTGCATGTCTCATATCCAGGAAGACAACACAGGCTTTCAAAAATCATTGTTATCTCACTCTCACATGGGTAGCCATGACTGAAAAATGATGTGTTCTCCTTTCTTGTCCATCCTTCATTACACACATGCACTTCTGAAAGAATAAAAATATGGAACTTAGACTCTTTTTTTTTATGGCCCCTCTTCAGACCAGACTCCATTTAGGACCTGCTCTTCCTGTACATACTTTGAGAAGGGTTGCCAAGGAAACCTGAAACAAGGACGACTTCATGCACTCAAAGCAGGAAAATGCATCAGCACCTCAAATCTTTATACGTTACTGCAGATTGACAGTCTCCTTCCTTTCTCTAACTGGAGTTTTAAAGAACAGCCTTAAAGAACTTCACATGTTTTTTTAAATCTAGGATACAGTCGATAGGGAGTTTTTTTCTCTTATCTTTTGGCTACTTTTCAAGTGTTTTCACCATTATTTCACAGTTTATATATTCAAAAGTAAACATTACAAAATAGCAACTCTTCATTTTAAAAAGTGAAAGGCTTAAATAAAGAAAATGTTTTTATTCCATATTAACTTCTGTAGCAGCACCTTTAACAAATATTGCTATAGCTTATATGTTAATTTTAGAACTCCTAAGGCTAGTGTTAGTATCAGTGGAACAGATCTTCTGTTGTTGCTTGTCAGAGTATATAACCCCATAACCTGCTAACACTTTGAAATCTTTTGGCATACAAATTGGCTAGTTGTAGGAGTTAATTGTCATAACTGAATAAGGGTCATTTTCAACACTGCAAATTGATATATTTGATTTAATTCATTAGATTGTCTTTTGCATCATGTTATTAGAACAGGAGAAATACACTGTATTAAGCAAGAGTCTTCGGGGGGAAATAAAATCCTGATACTTGACTAGTTAACATGGGCAATGCATGGCTAGATAAAAATAAACAGATTTTTCATTAAAAAAGGAATATATGGTATAAACAGAGTGGTAGTGGGGTGACAATGACCTGGTAAAAACTAGGGAAGAATGAAGGTATGTAGAGTAAGACTGTCCATTTGGGATTTGCAAAGAATGGTCACTGAAATAGGATCTAAATCTATGAGTGAGTGTGTGTGTGTGTGTGTGTGTGTGTGTGTGTGTGTGTGTGTGTGTGTTTTCCAAAAAACCAAGTTTAACTTTCCCTGTGGTCATCTTCTTCTGAAGAGCACTGTTTTCTTGACTGTACCTTGCCTCAAGGTATTATTTTTGAGAAACCACACAGCCTCCAGGGAAGAGATGAATGTGATGCTTTGAAAAATGGAGGGGCTCAACACCAGCCACCTGAGTCAGATGGAGACGGCACAGAGAGGTAGCTCTTCAGGAGGTGTGGTAGCTCTCATGTGATAATCATATCCTTGGAGAATCACAGATCCAGAGCAGAACCTCTTGCCTCACAATGCCCTAGGGTGTGATTATCTTATGATAACCATCTTAAAGATGTCTTTTTTCTCAATTAACACATACTTCCATGAAAATTAGCTATCAAGATGAGTTACAAAATACAGATATTTAACATGACAGGTTAAAATAGTGCAGATGTCTTCATCCAATGATTGCAGTTTGGACTCTGGACAAGGAAAACTATTTGGATGATTGATTCAACTTGCTAACATTTAGAGGTTTTGTAATTGTATATGATTACCAGATTTCTTCATATTGGGCAAACTCTGTATTTTCACTGACAGAGCTGTCTTTTTGAAAGGCAAACCCAGGCAGGTTTACATGAGTTTACATGAGTGTCTTCAGCTCCCATCAATTTATTCTGTTTGGACCTGCCCTTTTACAAAACTTCCCCAGGGATCCCAATACATTTTCTCATCCATTGTGAGGCATGCAATGAGAAGGAGCCAGGCCATTTGCCTTTTGAGCATTTGCTGGCACAGAGTAAAACATACTTGTTATGTGTGCACGTGGGCTTGGGATATTTCTTGAGAATAAATGGGGCAGCCAAATGAAGAAAGGTTTGTACATTGTTGAAGAAGTTGGTATTGATCTGAATTCCCCGATTCCTGGCAGAATGCTGTAATACCTCTGTGGACCGTGGGTTCCTTCTCTGAATGTGAGCAGATCCATTCAAATAATCTCTAACTTTCTTTCCAGCTTTAAAGTTCTGTGCTTCTGCAGTGAAAATACATATGACCTCCTGATAGATGAGGATGCTAAATGGTTAGGTGTTTCCTAAACTGTTTGGGGCAATAGTTCTCAACCAGAGGCAGGGACAGTTGATAATGCCTGGAAACATTTTTGGTTGTCACACTGAGGGGGAATGCTACTGGCATTTAATGGATATAGGCCAGAGATGCTGCTAAGCATCGTACAATGCACAGGACAGCCCCCTGCCCAAAGAATTATCCAGGCCCAGATGTCAAGTGCTTAGATTGAGAAACCTTGCTTTAGGGCAAGTTCCTTAACATCTCTAATCCTTAGATTCCTCATCTGTAAAATGGAGATGATAATACCAACCTAATTGAGTTTCTGTGACAGTCCATTGAAGCAGTGCATGTAAAGCAGCTAGCCCTGACTGGCATGTAATAAAGACTCCCTATGTGTCAGCAATAATTATTAATTTTAAAATTAATAGTGCCAATAATATTAAAAAAATATATTTGCTGTACACTTGGAAGAAAAATTCTTTCAAGTCATTTTTTTCAATGACTATTTAATCAAGTGTGCCAACAACTTGAGAGGCTTCCTGGACCTCTGAAACAGTCTATCACAGTGGTTCTGAAGATGTGGTCCCCTGGACCTGTTGCATCAGTATCACTTGGGAACACATGAGAAATGCAAATTCTTCAGCTCCATCCCAGATCTACTGAATCAGAAACTCTGATGGTGGGGCCCAGGAAACTGTGTTTTAACAAACCCTCTAGGTGATTCCGATGCAAGCTAAAGTTTGAGAACCACTGCTCTAACGTATACCTTGGGAATAATTCCTCAAAGCGGAAACTAGGTCTCATCCTTTTAATTATGCCAAACACCTGGTTGAGTGCCTTGTATGTGGTAGGTACTTAGTAACATGATTGAATGGGATGAAAAGCTAATTCATGAGCAGGACCCGATCCTACATTTTTGACAATTGTCCCCACAGCTTGGCATTGACTGATGTTGACAGACACAACTGAGTTATACTTACAGACCCTAATCTCTGTCTGCCTGTACAAGGTGTAAGGCAGCCCGCCTGTGGGCTAAAGAGGCCACTTGTGCTTACAAGTTGAGACCTGCCGGCACAGCTTAAGTGATCCTACACCTTAGTTAGGGCCAAACAGAGGGAGAAGTTTCATTAGAAATAATTAAACTCAAATGCAACAAACCCAGAGTTCAACAGAACTGTACCTGTGGCTGTCATCAAATCATTCCTCTGTTGTTTATATTGGAGGGATTTTGCAACTTACAGACAAGTGTTTTGGGGATGTTTGTATGTATATTTGGATTAATGATGTAAATTTCATTTTCTGAATCTCCTTTTCATTATTCAAAATTGAATGACCCTGAAAATATAAATCACATTATAGAAATATGGAACCAAGAAGAAAATATGTTAATTTGAACTTAAAGTCATCCTCTACTATTGTTGCATAAATCTAGAAGAGGGATTCAGATAATTAATCATAGTAAGACTTATTGAAACCCTAGTGGTTTATGGGTCAACATGTTTAGTGATAGGTTTTTAAAACTATAAACATGGAAAGTAAATATGAGAAAGGTAGCATATTTGGGAGATAGTTTTTAAAAGCATAGTTTTAAAAAGTACTCACTATATAAAATGTGTGAGTTATAAAACATAATTATAAACTAGACACTCAAGAGGCCACAATTACACTTAAGCAGTAGAATATTACCAATGTTATTGAGGCTTTCTTTAGATCCCTTGTTCATTGCAAACCCCTGCTGCTATAGCGTTACTCCAGTAACCACTATACTGAATTGTGCTTAAAAAATAATTTTAATACATATGTATTTATCCATAACTTCCTTATTTTTAGAGTTTGCTTGTTTTTGAACTTTGTTATAAATGATGTCATACTCCATGCACTCTTCTGTGATCTACTTTTCATTCAGTATTATTCACATAGTTATGAATTCTTTGCTGATAGTCCCTTTTATGACTGTATTAGTTTATTCATTCTCCTGTTCAATTTGGATATTCATTCATTCATTCATTTATGATGGAATGGTACTAATTAGAAAAACTCTCTTGCACGTGTATATACTCCATTCTCTTCAGCTAGAAAACAAAGTAGTTCAACCAGTTCTTTAAATCTTGGAGTGCAAGGCACCTTCTAGTCCTTGCTTTTTTGTGATTTATGATCTTTACATACATCTATCTTATCTACTAGAGGTGAGTTCTTTGAGGGCAGAAATATGTCTTATTTTTTTTCTATTTCTCTAGGACCTAAGATAGTGCTTGACCCATAGTAGATGCAGAAGTGGGAATGGTTGTGACCGAAAAGCAACTCAAACTAGATTCATTTTTTTTTTTTTTTTGCGGTACACGGGCCTCTCACCGTTGTGGCCTCTCCCATTGCGGAGCACAGGCTCCGGACGCGTAGGCTCAGCAGCCATGGCTCACGGGCCCAGCCGCTCCATGGCATGTGGGATCTTCCCGGACCGGGGCACGAACCCGTGTCCCCTGCATTGGCAGGTGGACTCTCAACCACTGCGCCACCAGGGAAGCCCAATTCATTTGTTTTTAAAGGAATATATTGGTTGATTTACCTGAAAATCTCAGAGGTGACCCCAGGAAACTTCAGGCTCCTATCATCACAGCATTCAGCCTCTTAGAAGAGAGAGACTCTCTTTCTAGCTCCTGCAGTTGTTTTTGGATCCATTCTCATTGGCCTAAGTTGGTTCATTTGCTCATCCCTGTACCAATGATTATGGTTCCAGGTTATGAAATGCTATGAGTTCCTCATGCCCAGGTCTCATTCCACCCCTGGGACCCAATCCAAACTGTCTTTATTAAGAGTGGGAATGAAGAAGTAAAATTAGGGGGCCCCAAAGTGGAGAAATAGATGTAAAATCAATAAATGTCTACTACTATAGATGCTTGACAAATTCTAGTTGAATAAAAATGAAAGAGTAAGCAAAAGTAGATTTAAAAATCACACAAATAGGAATTGATCAAAGGCTATGGGGATTTAGCAAGGATTCAGTTTATAAAATGATCCAAAGGACACATTTATAATGGAAAGTCTTTTTCTGATGGTAAAAGGAGAAAGGGGAAGAGAAAAAGACATGGGTTATGATTTCAGCATAAATTTTATGGGCTGAATGCTTCAGAGATGCTAGAGGTAATGAGGCAATGAAAACAAGTGGCCTGGGATGGCAGATAAGCATAGATGGGATATGGAGAGAGGTTAATAGGAAGCCTAGGTAATGGGATCAGTTTGGTGTCAAGAAAAAAAGTTGAATTTATAGAAGGAGGGAGATAGAGAGAATGCAGGGGTTACCAATGCTAAATTGAAGTTGACACATAACAACTTGAATTAATTGAAGAAAATGATTTTTTATATCAATTTCAAGTTCCCTTAATTCTACAGGCTCTACTTTGGGGATATGAGAACCTTCCACTTATTAAAGAGTCAGAAGATTAAGGTGTAGGAAATATTTTCTTCTTGAAGGGTTAATATGCAGTGACTGTAAAAAGAGATATATGCAAGGCATAAATAGTTATCTCTCTAGATATCATCATCATCACCATCATCATTATTTATAATAAACTTAAGTAAGAGCAGAGGGAGCAGTCTCTATGTCCTTAAGCGTAAATGCAAGAGATGCTTCTATAATTTAATTTTCATAGGTTTGGAGTGTGAACTTAAGACCAAGTTAAGTCTCACATTCAGAGGGGATTTTTATGATTTCTCCACAGTGAGGAAAAAGTAATAAAAAGCATAACAAGGAAGAATTAATTTTTCTCTTAAAGCTATGGAGTTTCAGTTAGGTGTGGGATCACTTCCACAGCAAACACGATGGTGATAAATAACTGATGCAACTGTCAGGCCTGGGTGACTCCCACGTGATCTCTGTCCACTTCCATTGCTATTGGTCCCTGCCCACTTTCTAGTTGTTTGTGCTCCTTATACAATGGGATTTCCTGTCTTATTCTTGGAGTTATTGGGTTGGCCAAAGTTTCCTTTGGTTTTTAATTAAAAATGAAAAACACATTTTTCATTTTCACCAAGAACTTTATTGAACAATGTATTCACCCTTTTGTTCCCCTACCTTCTGCCATTTTCCAGGCAACTTCATAATTCCATCTTCCCAAAACATTTTATCTTTTTGAGAAAAGAACTGTTCCAGGTGCCTTTTACAGTCTTCCAGGGAATTGAAATTTTTTCCCTTAAGAGAATTTTGTAAAGACCGAAATTAATGGAAATCCGAAGATGCAATGTCTGGTGAATATGGCGGATGAATCAGAACTTGCCAGCCAAGTTGTAACAGTTTTTGCCTGGTCATCACAGAAACATGCGGTCTTGTGTTAATCCTGATGGAAGATGATGCGTTTTCTGTTGACTAATTCCAAATGCTTTTTGTCGAGTGCCGCTTTCAGTTGGTCTAACTGGGAACAATACTTGTTGGAATTAATTGTTTGGTTTTCTGGAAGGAGCTCATAATAGAGGACTACCTTCCTATCCCACCATATACACAACATCACCTTCTTTGGATGAAGACCGGCCTTTGGTGTGCTTGGTGGTGGTTTATTTCACTTGCCCCATGATCTCTTCCATTCTACACTATTGTACAGTATCCACTTTTCATCACCCATTACAATTTGTTTTAAAAACGTAACGTTTTCATAATGTTTCAGTAGAGAATCACATGGGAAAATATGGTCAGGAAGTTTTCTTTCGCTTAACTTATGTGGAACCCAAACATCAAAGTGATTAACATAACCAAGCTGGTGCAAATGATTTTCGATGTTTGATTTGGATATTTTGAGTATATCGGCTATCTCCCCCATGGTACAACCTTGATTGTTCTCAATGTCTTGATTTGTTCGCTCTCAACTTCAACTGGCCTACCCAACTGTGGAGCATCGTCCAGCGATAGATCTCCAGCACGAAACTTTGCAATCTACTTTTACACGTTTGATCTGTCACTGATCTTTTGTTCGATCAGTCACAAAAGATACACTGTACAAATCTTTTTTTGCATTTCAGTTGTGTTTTTACCTTTCTTGAAATAATAAAGCATAACATGCCAAAAATGTTGCTTTTTTCCTTCCATCTTCAGTATTAATATGGCTACACAAAAATTCACCAATTAGATAAGTTTTTTTTTTAACTCACGCTGATATGACAGCTGTCACAATATAATCTGACAAACTTGTTTCGAATGAAGTTAAAGACAACTAAGTGCTACTAGAGCCATCTTACAGAAAAAATTGAACGAATTTTTTGGCCAACCCAATATTTCTTTTTCTCTCCTGCTCTTTCCCAGAAGTCTTATCTGTTCTTGTTTCTTCATCTGTTATCTCTATACAGATAATTTCATATTGTCATCTCCAGATACATAGTTTTAATTGCCAGTGGGTTGTCCTCTAGATGCCTTAAACTCAGCCTATCCAAAGGCAAGCTGTTCATCGTCACTGCGTGAGAATTGCTTATCTTGACTCTCCTATTTTATTTATTGACATCAAAGTCTCCTAGACTTGAACCAGAGTCATTGGTAACCTTTTAAACATTCTCCCTGATACCTAAGTTATTTAATTTTTATCATGAACAGATGAGAGAACCTGTCTTCTCTTTTCCATTTCTACTGTTGCAACCTTAGCTAAGTCTCTTATTACTTCTGGTCTGCTTTTTGCATTAGCTTTTCCTCACATCTTGTCTATCCCACCATTAATCCATCCTTTGCACCAGGGCCAGATTAATTCTCCTAAAGTGCAACTCTGATTTAACCTGGTACCTCAGTTAAAGGCAAGAACAAAAAGCAAAAACAGCAACAAAACTCCATTGGCTCCCTACTTCCTACGTGATTTAGAATAAACTCTTGGGTATTTGATGCGCTCTACAATAGAATTTATCCTGCTGGTTTTATCTTTTACTACTCCCCTGTTTTTGCTCTTCACTCCAGCCAGTTATTCATCATTCTGTACACATTTTCTTTTAACCATGCCTTTGCTCTACACAGAATGTTAATAGGTAACTCTTTTACAGGACTTAGTATGTTCCAGGCTCTAAGCACTTTGTGTTTGTTTGTTTATTTATTTAATTGACTTATAGCTGATTTACAATGTTGTGCTAATTTCTGCTGTACAACAAAGTGACTCAGTTATACACATATATGCATTCTTTTTTTATATCTTTTTCCATTATGGTTTATCCCAGGAGATTGGATTCAGTTCCCTGTGCTGTACAGTAGGACCTTGTTGTTTATCCATTCTAAGTGTAATAGTTTGCATCTACTAACTCCAAACTCCCAGTCCATCCCTCTAATAATTTAATTATTACAACTATCCTAAGAGGTAAGTATTATCACTAGCTCCATTTTTTCATAAGGAAATCAAGGTAAGAGAGTTTAAATGACTTGTCCTAAATCACACAGGTGTTTGATAGTAGAATCTGAATTGGAATCTGGGCAGAGCCCGTGCTCTTCTTTTGCTTGTTTTGTCACATTCCTAACTGTGCCTCTGTGCCCATCAAAATCTTCACCATCCATCAGGGCCCATATAAATGCTGCTTCTCCAATGATGCCCATTTTGGTTTTCACAAACAGTGGTGATTTTCCCATGCTTTGAACGGCATAGCAATTTGTTTTCTACATTTCTCCCACTATATATACCATGAATGGTAATTTAGTTTCTCTATTTTTATTCTTCAACTAAATAAATAAGGCCCTGTTCTTACTCTCAAGGAGTTCACAGGCCTTGAAGCATCTAGCAAAGAAATGTCCAGTATTTAATTAATGTTTATTGGAATTAACTAATGTAACTGAAATCAGTAGAAGACTCATCCTAAGCTCCAAAATCAAGTCAGATGAACTAAAATGTTGAATGCACTTTTAAGAAATTCAAAATTATTTGTAATAGTTGCTGTGTATTTAAGACAGCCTTTTAACTTTACTTTATATTGAACATCAATGCATGTTTTGGTTTTTATTTCCATACCAGAATTATTTAGCAGTTCAAAATTATAAATAAGATAACAAGGGGGATTTATTGTGGTTTTTGTTAAACCTTGCTAAACTTCATGCCCTCACATAAACTTCAAATAAAGCACCCTGGGAACCCTTCCAGAAAAAACTCTAGGATGGATTAAGCATTTGACTTCTTTGCTTCAGGTATTCCATTCCTTTGCTTTACAAATGCTTACCCACAGTCTGGTTCATATCTTCTAGTCCCTTGAAACACACTTTTAAAAAGAGGAATTCAGTGCAACAAGTACTTACAGTTATTTGGCTATAATGTAGAATAAACACAAAGGTTTTTAAATTCATTTTTCTACTTTAGGTATCACCATTAATGAACTCCTAGAAATCCATTACCAGTCTGGGCCTCTAGTCTTCAGGTTCCGTTTAAGCCCTCAGTCTGGGACAAAGATAGGAAATGGCAGGGAACCAGGAATCAGTTTTTCAGAAGAGAATGCCTAATCTCCCAAAGGGTATGCCTTCAGTCTGTGGGATTTGCTCCAATCAGATCTTCATTCTGTCTCCCCATTTCTCTTGTTAAAAAATTAATATTCAGCTGTGGATTTTCTTCCTGGAACTGTTTTCTCAGGTAGTCAGAATGTGTATATATCTGTTTGTCACAAAATCTACATGAAAGTGGCAAATATTTGAGATGTTGCCAGAATCAGTGGGACCATTTCCTCAGTCCCATGCTCCACTGTGTGGATCATGAAGTTAGCCTTACATGCACAATGAGCAGAAAAGACAGTCACTAATGTAGGACATACAGTCGTGCTAGTAAGATTGCCATTAACACAAGCTGAAGTTGAGATTTCTGCATTTAAATAAGGTGAGTAGCAATCAGGCAGCATCTACTTGAAATCAATTGCTAGAGGTTCTGGGTGTCTAGTGGAATTATATTCTTTTATCAATGGATTTTCATTTCTAATTTTTAAAAATTTCTTTGCATAGTAAAGTGTATATGTGAACTCTGCCTGTAGTGAACCAGGCAACATTTATAATAGAGGGTGAGCCCCTTTCCTAGAAGTTATGTTATTGACCCACAGCTTTAAAACTGAAGATTATCTTATAGTCTCTCAGCTACAGAGTTTTTTGGCTGAAATTGCATTAAACTCTGGTATTGGGGGAAGAAGAGGAAGAGTTGGTTAAAGATCAAGACCTGTAAGAGATAGAATTGAGGGGTAAGTTTATGGTCAGGAATAGTTCTTTGTTGAATAATCCGCCTGTCTGGGGAAGTCATCCTTTACAATGGAGTCCATAGATTGCAGTGTGATATTCATGTAGTTTTGGGTAAAGGGCTCTTCTTGGCCAGTTAGGTCAGTAGAATCAAATTAGATCATCAATAGGTGACAGATGCCATACCCAGTTTGGAATGTCATTTGGTTGATGGTCACTATACCATCACAATATTGGAACACGCCAACACCCTACAATGGAGTTTCATATCTCTCTGTATTACCAAATTAAAAGTGTCAGTTTCTTTACTAATTTAACTTTATTAGTTAATTTTACATATATATATATGTATATATATATATATATATATATAGTATATAATAACATCAACTCCCATTTTTCCTAAAGAGATATTTATTTGAATAAATGAAGTAACATAAGAAGGTGGTGAATCTTAAAATAAGTTATATGGATCCAAAATATTAACTAAATATTTAAATCATAAAAGCAAGTGCTTCCTAGGAACAATGATTTCATTTCGTTCAAGTCAATTTATTTATTGAGCATGTACTTACTGAGTTCTGACTAAGTGCCAGATAGTGTATTAAGTAGGTATTGTGATGCTGAGCAAGTAAGATGTAGTCTGTGCCATCAGCAGCTTTCAGTAGGGGAGGAGACAAACACTTATAAATGTTTGATGATGCATAAGGAATTTGTTAGCAATGTATATAATTGAATTGAATATCCATTAGTCTCTGAACACCTTGACAGTGGAGGGAGTTTTAGTCATCATTATAGCAAATATAACATTTAGTACATGGCAGGTTCTCAAGAAGTGTTTGCCAAATGAAAGAGTGAATAAGTGTCAATGAACCACCCAGTGGGCATATTTAGCCTCAGTCATTTGTAAAATCAAAAATCATTATATCTTTGTGAACCCTGATACTTTTTATGGAAAAATAAAGACAAGAGTTATCATTTATTTGGTGTTCATCCAATGTCAGGCACTGTGCTAATAGCTTTAAATATATAATCTTCTTTAATCTTCGTAACAACCCTGAAAGGCAGAAGTTATTTTACAGTTGATAAAGTTCAGCAAAGTCCAGTAACTTGTCTAAGATCCCATAGCAGATAAATGGAAGGTTTAGGATTTAACTCCAGGGTTGTCAAATTACAAAGCACATTCTCTTGACTGCTACTCCCCCCAAAATAGTGGTTAAGACTCTTTTAAAAAGGCCAGTAACTTTGAAGAAACAGTTTATTAAGTTTTCAGAGTTTTACTTCTGTAGTAAAAAAATTACTAAGAATAAGGTTGAAAGTATTTTAGTCAGCGGTACAAAATAGTGTTGGTGTTGACAGAGACTCTCAACCCATCTGGTCGCATAGGACAGGCTGCGGTCTCATTCCCACAGTGCTGGACACGAGTGTAAATTTAACTGGGGAGCCGCGGAGTGTGGTGGGAGTGGTAAGCCCAGGCACATTTGCTGAAGAGCGGGCTCACTGTGGGCGTTTAGCTTTGTGTGGAGACATGAGATCTCTGTAAGTACAACCAAGACGATTGCCTTTTTTTTAGCCTCCTTCCAGGCTTGCCTTATCTTTTCTTCTTGCCATACCTCTTTAAGCGGTGGCTCCTTCTGCATTGATGTAGGGCTGTAGAGGTGCTGCTAGCGCCTAGAATTTTATCATGGTGGTGGCGGGGGGTAGGGGATGCTGGTTCAGTAATATTTCTTTCTTAATATAGTTGCATCTTTAGCCTCATTAGGAGAAGCCCAACAAGACACTGTAAAATGTAGTCACACCGAGACTTGTCCCTGGGGCAGAACTCTGAGGCAATGCATGACCGAATTAGCAGCACTGTCTACTTTCTCTCTTAATAGGATGCCCTCAGCTTGAGTTAATTCAGTTTAATGAAAAAATGTTCAAGGCAGGAGGCTTTGATTTCTGGGACTTTACCACTCACTGGTCAATAGCCTTGGATTACTGTACTTCTTTGGGGTTGTTTCTTCACCTACGACATGTGGGAATTAAAGTAGATGATTTCTAAAAATCGTCATGGCCATTAGAAAGATAAACAGAGCCTGGAAACAGACTTGACTTAAAGCAGTTTCAACTGGCTTTGCTGCCCTATTAGCTGTGTAAATCTAGGTAATCATCATACACACATACACGCACTTAATGTAATATTGGAATATGAATCCTGTTCTCTATCTTATAGGGTTGTTGTAATGATCAAATTGAAATAATGTTTATGAAAGTATTTCATAAACTGTGAAGTGCTCTGCAAAATTAAGATGCTATAAAATTTTTACATCATTCTCCTAACCACACATTCATATTATTTGTGTAACTAGAATATGTTATTAGATAGTATTTGAGGAGCTAAGATTCAACCATTCTCACTTTATCATATGTTCATTTTAAAACGAGTTCATATTAAGGTGTCAGGCAGTACCCCTGACAAATAGTAAAATACCACTCCTATGCATCATAAGGTGCAGTAAATCCATGCAAAGTCTGATGAAAAGAGATTTAAAGAGCTTCTGAGAGTTTAATAACACTGATGTTCCTTTTAGCTGTTCACCTGTATAAAAATGACATTAAATGAAGTATCCTTTTTTTTTGGAAATCTATAAGACTGTCTGTTTTTAAAATTAGGCATTATGTTAGAGGAAGGAGAGGTAAAAAGTTAAAATGATTTGTACAGGGTGACAGAATCAGTAAGATTTGCAACTTAACTCACATGAAACGGCAGCACATGCAGATGATAACTTATCTCTTTCATTGTGTTGGGTATATTCTCGATTTTGCGTTGACTTAGCAATAGCCATCTTTACTCATTTCTATTATACATCTGTATGTTATTTTATTCATACATTAAATTAATTATCCTGGTAGCCCACAGACTAACTTGGTACATGTATGTGCACTCGTTTGAGCACGTATAAATAACAGGTCTTAGACTCTTGCCATCTCCCCACAGAGTCTGCTACCTTCTTTTCGTAGCTCTGTCTTGCCAGAGCCCAGTCACCCAGGACAGGAAGGTAACCATGGGAGGTCAGCAATTAGAGTGGCTCATTATCAGCTCCCTCCTAGGTTTTTGAGGGAGGCAGAGCGATATGATGACAAGAACATAGTCTGTGATTGAGACCTGAGTAATTCTCTGGGCCTCAGTTTCCACATTCATATAATGAGATGGGGGGGGTCACTGTTCCAAGAGGTCTTTGAACCAAATTAGGAAGTGGAGTAAAAAGAGAGTGTTGTGGTAGTGGTGGGACTGAGGTGGGTGTTGCAGTCAAGATGGTTAAACTGACTGGGTTTGAATCCTGGCTCCACACACTTATTGCAGTGGGGGCTTGTTAGTAACCTCTTAAACCTTCCATTCCCTCACCTCTAATAGGAGAATGCAGTAACTCCTTTTAAAAAATTTTTTTCTTAAATTTTCATTTTTTATTGGAGTAGAGTTCATTTCCAATGTTGTATTAGTTTCAGGTATACAGCAAAGTGATTCACTTACACATGTATCTGTTCTTTTTCAGTTTCTCTTCCCATATAGGTTATCACAGAATATTGAGTAGAGTAACGCTTTCAACAGAGTTGTTGTAGGTGTTAACGAGCCACCTCTGTAGAGCAGTTGACTCTCAATAAACTAGCCATTATTGTTGTATGACCCTGAGCAAGTTATTTTACTTGCTGTGAGTCAGTTACTTCGTCTGTGAATGGGATCAATATTGATGCTTTTCTAAAATTGTTGTCTTGAGAATTAAATCCATCAATACATGTAAAGGATTTAGAACAATGCCTAGCATGTAGTAAATATAATAAATATTAGAGGAAGAAGGGAGAAACTAATCGGCAGCATCAGGTAGGGTGGCATTTAGATGAAAATAATTGAAGGATAATTAAGATTTTGACAGACTGGAAAAATAAGGACATTCAACCTATAGGAAAGAGCACCAGCGGAAGAATCTCCTGAAAGTGCGTGTGGCATGTTGGGTGACCCTTGGTTTTATGTGCGGCAGGAACATAGTAATTATGGGCACATCCAGTAGGAGATGAAGTTGGCAACAGAGCTTGGGGCTAGTGTGGGGAAGATTTTGAGTGTCATGCTCTTATGTTAGCACATTTTGAACTGTTTCCTGATTAAGTAGTTTGATTTCCAGCCTTATCATAAGATGTTGAGCATCTTTTCAATGAAACGTCTTCTGTCTTCTTCCTTCTTCTGTGCACCCGTGGCATGTTGTACCTAGAATATTTTAATTGTATAGAAAGATATAGAATTGTCCTAGAATGTTTTAGTTATTTGTTTTACTATATCTTACTCCTCTACTAGACTGTGTAACTGGGAGGCAAGAACTACAACCGAGTCATATTTGTATACATAGCACATAACAAACCCCTGGCCCAGTGCTTACTTCTGTGTACACAACTGTTTCCCTGAAGCAAGAGGAGCCACGTCCCTCTCAGTGAGAACTCTATGCTGAGTGAAGCCTGGGACTGCTTTGCAGGATTTTGATGGGAGACATATGAGCTAGGTCTTCAATGTTAGATCATTAGGCAGTGAATAAACACATTTAAAATTGATCAGGACATACCTGATCTATATACCTAGGTAGTTTTATTACTTCACTGTTCCTTTAAATGTCACCTTTTTAATTTAAAAAAATCTGTGCCTTCTTTATTAAAAGGAATTTTAATAGTTTCTAAATAAAAAATATAAAGAAGATATTGAAAATATTCTCCATAATCTCTCTACCTAGATAGTTCCTGC
>NW_006772053.1:497338-545160 GCF_000442215.2 Lipotes vexillifer
TTCCCTACTTCCTCTTCCCCAGCCATAATCATTTCTCCCCAGATGAACTACTGTTAATTGTGATTTCTTGATTTACTTTAAATGATAATGTACAACATGTGCAATTTGTGTTCCGATAATATGAATTCTATTATTTTATAAATAACTTTTTTCCCCAGATAAATAAAATGTGTTCACAATTAAAGTGTGCATTTTAATTTTTATGACTCTAGTTAGGATGACGCACAAAAATCCATCAGTGGATATACATTATCTTATTTGACTATCGCCAGCATGCCATAACCTGGATTGGAAGAATAGTCTCAGGAGGAAATAATATCTTCGGTGGTTGCCTTGCAGTGGGCTCAAAGTTATAATGGACCTCTTTCTAATCCTTATTATTCGGCTTAAACTGACTTTAAAAATAATATGTAGAATTTGAGTTAAATATGATTTTTATATCTGCAAACAAGTTGGAAGCATTGACTCTATCTTGAACCAAATCGGAATGGCTAGGTTTGAGTGGGTGGATTTCTCTGGTGGTAACCAGGCTTGGGAAACCTTCTATGGAAAGGCGGCTGATAAGTGACACTGAAGGGCCAAAAGTAGAGAGGTGAGAGGAACCAGAGTGTGGGGAAAGGTAGGCTGGATCCTAGAAATCAAGACAGAAGCGAGGAAGGAGGACAGAACTAGAAGTGAAAACTGTTGCTGAATCTGGAAGCCAGGTGAACCCTTTTGTGTCAGTGGCTGACACTGACAGTGGCTCAGGACTCCCTGGCTGACCCTGCCCCATGGCAATGACACAGACTTTTCAGTTAAAGCTATGTCTCCCTCCTCCCTTCCTTCCATTCTCTTCAGTTAATCCTTAAATGCCAGGCACTATGTTTGTCCTAAAGAGAAAAAAGATCTAACCTCTATCATTGAGGAGCTTACTCTGGTGGGTAGACAAATATTAATAATTACTACCCAGAGAAATATGACATTAGATACTTAATACTGTGAAGGAAAAGTATATAGCTGTATAAATATGTGTCAGAGGGATCAGATCTAGGCTGATGAATCAGGGAAGGCCTCTCAGAAAGTGATGTCATTTCTTAATTTATGCAAATGTTCAACTTAAATCCACATTTTGTTAATTGCTCTGTAAATCATGGTGCTCTAAGACAGTAGTGTGCATTATGGTAAATGCAAGTAAGTACATATCAAAGAAATTAATCCTGAGAATAATGTTTTCCATTAATGTAACAGTGTTGAAATAATTCCACTAAGTGAAAAGTTTTTTTATGATAGAAATAATTAATTGTTGGAAAGCAAGTAATCTGTTTAACATCAAAGGAAAAAATTGTGCTGATTTCTGAAAAAATTAAAAAACACTGTTTAGCAAAGAATCAAAAAATAGTTGAACTAAAAAAGGCAATAAGATAAAGCAGACAGCTGCTTGAATTAGTCCTTAGAAAAGTTTCACATTATCTTAACAACCTTAGGTAGACTTCTTCATGGCATCTGAAAGTTACGAATTTTATCATTGGAAGGGATTTTATTATTATGTTCTTTAATCCCCTCCATTTACAAATAATGAAACTGAGGGTCAAAGATTTTAATTGCCATGTTTCTAGCAATAACACAAGTCTAAAAATATTTCAGGAAAATATAATTGGTGACTCATTTAAAAATATATCCCCAATTTAGGTAAAAACTTCACCTTTTAATATATACAGAAAAACCTTTAGAGGTTGAGTCTGAATTCTGGTTCTGCATTAAAAATAAGGAACTTAGACAGAGAAGGACAAATACTATGTGTTATCACTTATATGTGGGATATAAAAAAATAAACAAATGAATATAACAAAACAGAAACAGACTCACAGATATAGAGAACAAACTAGTGGTTACCAGTGGGGAGAGGGAAGTAGGAGGAGCAACATAGGAATCGGGGATTAAGAGATATAAACTACTATGTATAGAATAAATAAGCTACAGGATATATCATACAGCACAAAGAATATAGCCAATACTTTATAAAAACTTTAAGTGGTATATAATCTATAAAAATTTTAAATCACTATGTTGTACATCTGAAACTAATATTGTAAACCAACTATACCTAAACAAACAAATAAATAAATAAACTAACAAATAAATGGAGTTAGTTTTTAAAAAATTTGTTTTGTGTAGTTTGGAAATTAAAAAAACTTTCTACATTAATCATGATGCAGAATTGTTCCCAGTGAAGTTAGGGTTCTTGCCTTGTCACAGAAAGAATTCAGAGATGAGGCAGGGGGGCGTCAAGAAAGTAAAGTGAGGATTTATTTAAGCAGGAATACACTCTCAGAGGGAGAGCTGGCAGGCAGGTAAGTAGCTGCTGCCCTGGGTTTCTTTGGCAAGCTGGTTATGAGGGGCATACACATGAAGGGGTGGGATATTCACTGGGGAAGGAGAGGTTTGGGGGTTGTATTCCCTGATTTTCATTCCAGCTCCACCTTTCCGAGGGAAGGAGAGATTTTTGTCCTTTTTTATCTTTGATCGTAAGTGTCATGGCATCAGGGCATGATAGGTACTTCTTATCTGCACAACTACTTTTATTATAATGATGGCATAATGAGCAACAGGTTAAATTTGGATGCAGGAGATTCCCGCCTTTCCCCACCTTTCTTTGTGTGCCTCCAGGACACTTATCACCCCAAATGTGTAGTTTCCTGTCAGTCTGGAGGTTCCTGCTTTTCCATGTCTGCCCATGGAACCCCACTGTTCACAAGATTTGTGATTTCCTGCCCCCTGGCCCCTGCCCCCTTTCTCTGCTCATATCTAGCTACCTGCCTGCTGCAACAGAATCATCAATTATACAAATAAGGGAGGAAAGGAGTTGATGTCTTCAACAACATTTGGTAGATATACATGAGAAAAATCCATATATTTTAGGAGGAATAAAAATTATCTCTTTGCATGAAGTGTTGCATTTTCTAAAGTACTCCTCATACTTCCCTCACGTGATCCTCAAAGAGAGGTAGTGGGAGCCGGGGCTGCTTTCGTCAATTGGCAGAAGGGTGAGGTTCAGAATAGACGCAAGAGTTAAGGGCACATCCAGGACTTTATCATGAGATTCACCCAGTATACTTGTTCGCACAACCCAGTGTAAACTGCTGCTGTTATATCTGTATGAGTATGGTGGAATATGGGATGTTAACAGTTTTTTTAAGACTCTATAAAAAGTGAACAATGTCTGGTCATACAAAAACATGAAGATTTGATATAAATATCTCAAAAATGTGAACAAAATATTTAGTGACCAAGAAGATATTGGAAACTAACAGCTAGCAGCATATTTGGCTGTGAAAGGCTGAATGCTTTCCCCCAAGATCAAGAACAAGGCAAAGACTACTGCTCTTACTACTTCCATTCTACGTTGTACTGGAGGTTCTAGCCAGGGCGCTTAGGAGGGAAAATGAAATAAAAGGCATCCACATGGGAAAGGAAAATGTAAAATTACCTCTATTTGTAGAGGATATGATCTCGTATATGGAAAATCCAAATCCTGAGGAATTCACTGAAAACTATTAGAACTGGCAAACAAGCTTGCAGTATACAAGATCAATATGCAAAAATCAATTGTATTAATATTTCTGTACGCTTGTAATAAATAATCTGAAAATGAAATTAAGAAACTAATTCCATTTACAACATCAGAAAAGAATAAAAAATAAATACTTAGAAATAAATTTAACAAAACAAATGCAAAACTAAATTCTGAAATCCACAAAACATTGCTGACAGAAATTAAAGAAGACCTGAATAAATGGTAAGACAGTCCATGTTCACAGATTGGAAGATCTAATATTGTTAAGATGCCAGTACTCTGTCAATTGATTTACAGATTGAGCACAGTACCTATAAAAATTCCAGTTAACTTCCTTGCAGAAATTGACAAACCGATCTTAAAATTCCTATGAAAATTCAGCAAACCTGGAAGAGCCACACACTCTTGAAAAAGATTAATGTTGCACTATTCACACTTTTCGATTTCAAAACTTACTATATTGGGGGCTTCCGTGGTGGCGCAGTGGTTGAGAGTCCGCCTTCCTATGCAGGGGACACGGGTTCATGCCCCAGTCTGGGAGGATCCCACGTGCCGCGGAGCGGCTGGGCCAGTGAGCCATGGCAGCTGAGCCTGCGCGTCCGGAGCCTGTGCTCCGCAACAGGAGAGACCACAGCAGTGAGAGGCCTGCGTACCGCAAAAACAAACAAACAAAACTTACTATAATACAAAGCTACAGTAAGTGAGATAGTGTGATATTAGCATAGGATAGACCTATAAATTAATGGAAGAGAATTAAGAATACAGAAATAGGGAGTTCTCTGGTGGCCTAGTGGTTAGGATTCTGGGCTTTCACTGCCATGGCCCTGGTTCAATCCCTGGTCTGGGAAGTGAGAGTCCGCAAGCTGCATGGTGTGGCCAAAAAAAAAAAAGAAAAAGAAACCAGAAATAAACACACATTTATGGTCCGTTGAGTTTTGACAAGGGTGCCAATTCAGTTGAACATAAAAAAGAATAGTCTTCAACAAGTGGTGTTGGGACAAGTGGATGTTCACATGCAAAAAGAATGAAGTAGGATCCCTACCTCCATATAAAATAGTTAATTCAAAATGGATTAAAGACCTAAAGTTTTATAACTAAAACTATAAAATGTTAAAAGAAAACAGGGGTAAATCCTTGTGACTTCGGTTTTGGCAATGGTTTCTTAGATATGACATAAAAAGCACAAGCAACCAAAAAAAAAGATAAGTTGGACTTCATCAAAGTTAAAAACTTTTTTGCTTCAAAGGTCATTATCAAGAAAGTGAAAAGACAACCCAGGGATTTGGAGAAAGTATTTACAAATCATATATCTGATAAGGGATTTGTAGCTACAATATGTAAGGAAGTCTTACAACTCAACAACAAAAAGACAAACATCCCAGTTAAAAAATAGGCAAAGGATCTGAATAGATATTTCTCCAAACAAGATATACATATGACCAATAAGCACATGAGATTTTCAACATCACTAATTATCAGGGAAATGCAAATAAAACTCAGTGAGATACCACTTCACATACACTGGGATTGTTATAATTAAACAAACAAACAAAGAATAGCAAATGTTGATAAGGATGTGGAGAAATTGGAACCCTTTCAATATGCTGCTGGAGGGAATATAAAATGGTGCCTTTACTTTGGAAAACAGTCTGGCTGTTAAACATAGAGTTACCATATGACCCAGCAATTCTATCCCTAGATATATACTGGAGAGAAATGAAGACATATATCCACACAAAAACTTGTACATGAATGTTTACAGCATTGTTTTTCAAAATAGCCAAAAAGTAGAAATAAACCAAATGTTCATCAGCTGATGAAGGATAAATAAAATGAGGTGTATTTATACAATGGAATATTATTCATCAATAAAAATGAATGAGGTACTGATACGTAGAATAGAATAGATGAACCTTGAAAACATTATGCTAAGTGAAAGAAACCAGTCACAAAGGGCCACATATTGTATAATTCCATTTATATGAAATATCCAGGATAGGCAAATCTATAGAAGGTAAATTAGTGGTTGCATAAGACTGAGATTAGTAGTGGGAGAAAAATGGAAAATGACTGCTAATGGGTATGGGTTCTTTTCTAGGGGTAATGTATTGAAAGCACTGAAATGTACACTTTAAACTGTATGTTTTGTAAGTTATATCTTAATAAAGCTGTTACTAAAAAAAAGAGGACATTGGACCATTCTAGCAATGATAAACAGAACCTTAGTGATATAGAAAAGGAGATATGTAAGGCTTAAACACTGCTTCAATGGATCCATTATGGATCCTAACTGCTTTTTGGCATAGGGAGGCCACTGACTGTGTCCTATCTGAAGCTTCCTCTTTTTAGTTCCTTGTCTTTTGTTTGGAGTTTTTGAATTCTTTGAATGCCTGACAGAAACCAGCTTAATCAAGAGAAAAGAGGGCACTGTTATTAGGATATAGGTGCCGCTTATAATATTCTAGAGAAGGATTACAATTGAGTCTCAGAAAAAGCCAAAAAACAGAACTCGGATAGCCATCAGGGTTCTAGGAAATGCCCTTTCTTCTTTCTCTCCCTCTCTTGCTCTCGCTCTGTCTATTTTTCTTTCTCTCTGGAATGATATTCTCTGTTCTCAGTCCACAGGGTAGAATTTGGGCATCTTTAAGCTTCCTTACCCATTCTCATTGCAGCTATACACAGAAATGAACTGGCTTCTCTCAGTCTCATTTCCAATTTGAAATGATCAGGAATCTGACTGGTCTATCTCAGGTCAACTGTCTTTTTTAAGTCCAATTAGCTGTGATCTTGGGGTGAGATCATACATAAATGTCTTCTGGATGCCCCCTTTAATGAGGCTGAGGGAAGTTTGGGAAAAGGCAGTGGCTTGTGGATTTAGCAGATATTGGAAAGGAAGTCTAGTATGCTTAGGCAATGTTAATAATGAAAACAATAATGATAGTAGTTCGAGTTATTGAGGACCTGCCTGTCTCTGCACTCTGTTAGGTGCTTAACATCCTTTAGCTCATTAAATCGTCCTAATGCTTTGAGGTCATATCATTAGCCCCATTTTATAGATGAGGAGATTGATACTCAGAGAAGTTAAATAACTTGCCCAAGGTTTCACAAGACTGACTCTAGTCCTCTATACCATGCTGCCAATTCTCAAGAGCCCTATCCTTCTAGCTTAGTCTAGCTCAGCCCTGTCTCTAGCTTTCTCTCATAGCTCTGTGAGGACACAGGGAAATGGAGAAGGCAACATTAATAGTGGTTATTCTGCTTATCTGTTTCCAATCCCTCCAAAACTTAGTGGCTTACAATTACAATTTATTATGGTCTCATCGTTCTGGGAATTGATGAGGCTCAGCTGGGATCTAACTTGGATGTCTCTCTCATGTGATTACCATAAGATGGTGGCTGGTGATGGAGTCATTTGAAGGCTTTGACGGAGCTGAACATCCAAAGTGGTTTCTTTACTCATGTATCTGGAGCCTCTGTGCTTTTGCATGTGGTCTTTCTCTCTAGCAGAGGAGCCTGGACTTCTTACATAGAGGCTCAGGGCTTCAAAAGGGAGTGCCCTAAGAGTGAACATTCCAAGAGAGAGGAGAAATTGCCATTTCTTCTACAGGATAGGTCTACAACTGGCACAGTATCACTTATTCCATATCTAGTGGTCAAAGCAGTTGTAGCATCTCAAATTCTACAGACCACCTGAGTGTAGGTGGAATACAGGAATTATGGGGGCCATCTTTGTGATTCCCAAGATGCCACAGTGTTAAGGTAGGAAGAGAGGAAGAATCAGCATATTAGTAGGAAACTAATGGGTGTGACAAAGTAGGGTCTTTCGAGCTGAACACAGTCTTGCATATGGGGTCTGTTCTCTACATCTGCCTTGGCATAGCAGTGGGAGTAGATTTTCAAGAGAACCTTTTCAAAGACACAGCTCTCCCAACTATCCTTTCATAATATTTCATATTGGCAAGCCACATCCCTTAAGTGGAGATAGTAGTTGTGTCCTCTGATTTGCAGCCTGCTCCTGAGCTGTCCTGTGGACATAAATATCCCAAGGGCATATAAAGCTAGGACTGCAAGCACCAGAATCACTTACTCAGTTCCTCTGCCTGCAGATAAACCACAACAAAGTCATAAATAAAGCTTTTCAATAGGGGTCCAACCTATATTTAAAGACTTGAAGAAGAGAAGGTTCCACAAAACCCTTAGGAAATCCCTTCTGAGATAACAATTGTTCTTTATGTGTGATCCAAGTCCTTCGTGCCATGTGTCAGTCACCTCCCTGAACCCGACTCTCTGTGCTTGGGAAACAAAGCGCTCAGATACTTCAGAAGGAAGTTATTTGGATGAACTAACGAATGGTTACAAAGGATTTTGAAAATATAAATTGCTGCATAAATACTTAATGTCTATATAAATACCTTTGCTACAGCCTGAGGGGGGCTCAGGCTTTTTGAAAGATTTCAGCCTTATGGAGTACCTGAATAGCAAAGATGAAGCTCCTGCTAAGTGAGAATAAAATGATTCTTGCCTCTATTATGTATGTTATTTATTATAAAGGAGTTTCTAAAATAGAAACATGGCAAATTTTAGAGAGGAAGAAAAGTATTTCATGGTTCTCTTTAGATTGTAAGCTCTTTCAACCAGGTCTGTGTTCAATACGTACTTTTAAAAATATATATAATTCATAGGTATTATTGGTGTTAAGAAATAATGTGCAAGTGCTTTCTTGCATATGTTTTCTTGGGGAAGTGGGGAGAAGGAAGAAAAATTGACACTGTATAAGTTTCTTTTTTTGCCTCCTCTGCCACTTTTAAGGCATTATTTTAAAATGAAGGAGATGATTTGGAGTGTGCCTTCTCAAGAATGATTTTTTAATACTTAGAAATTGGGGAAAAAAATGGTTAGGGGTTACATTCGGTAAGGCCTGTTTCTCCAAACAAATTATTTTTACCCATCCCTTGCTGCTGATGAGGGCTAAAGGAAGAAAGGGATGTATCACACATACAACTGAAGCATATAGCCATCCTACATCTCTGCTTCATGGCCTCCTTTCCATAGAATTATTAGTAGGTCAACAAAGATAAAGAATTATTTAGGATCTCAGATCCAGAGGAATTAAAGAGAGTAGGGGTGAATAGAGGAGGCCAGGGTATCTATGTGGGGAATTGTTTAGGAAAAGATGGAGGAAGCTTTTCCTAAAAAGCCACTCCCTTGACGCCTTTACAGATTGGTAGAGAATGCTTTGAGTCTCATGAAAGGGTAAAAGCAGCAGAGATGGAGGGCTGGACTGTTCTCCCTGAGGTTGACACTGAACCCAACAGATCTTCATATTCTTTGAGCTTCTGCCTGAGAAAAGGGGATCTGGTAAATTTCCTTTTATCTTTTTTATCCCATAATCCAAGATGGTGGGAAGGATAATTAAACCAATTGATGCAGACTGCAATCAGAGGAACAGTGTACTGTCTCTAGGACAGTATTTTGGAGAGCCGTTTTGTAATTAACCTGCAAATGGCATATTCAGATTTGATTAATCTCATGTGGTCAGTAGGTAAGCTTGAGTTGAAGCTTATCATTTTTTATAATCAACAATAAGCCCTTCTCTATGATGTGTTTGCAGGAGAATGTTTAAATAATAGAAGTGGCAAAAATGTTGATTGATGCCATGCCCAGAGATTTGTCTCAGTTTCATAAATAGAATGTGTAAAATGTTTCTACTTAATACAGAGAAACACTGATTTAGGTTCATGTTTATATGTTATAAAATCACATATGTATGTATAAATATGTATGTAAAGATTTTATAAATATGTCTGTGTGTACATTTATAGTGGTACATGTATACCTATTTATGATAAAAAGTCATCTAATTCTTTAACTAGAGGGACTTGGTTTTCATTTGGTCCCTAACCTATTCGTTTAACTGGTATACATGATAGATTCTGAGTTATAGATTATTTCCTATTGCATTGGTAGATTATAGCTCAAACCTGAAAGTTTAAAGATCTAATTTTCTGTTGTTCCTAATGAAATATCCAAAGCAGCAGCTCCCTGTGGCGGGATATGAAAAGTAGTGTGTAGATACCTACTGAAACATTTGCAGACCTCCTCAGTTTTCTGTTTTTAATGTGATGAAAATTTGTACAAATAACAAAGAAGGAATGTCATGGTAACGAAAACATTTCCTATACATGTATTTTAGAGGGAAGCTAAATCAAAGGTCTTCAAAGAATTACTAGGGTTCTTTCTAGGAGGTTATTGACAAATATGTAGTTTGTCTCTGGAGTTTGTGCCTCTTTCACAGATTGGTGTATTTGTGATCCCACCGGCAGAATAAGTGTCTGTAATTCATTTCTCCTTGTTAACTAGTGTGCCTTTGTGTGTAGGATGATTGGCAGCAAACTCGGCTGAGTCCCAACGGATGAGCTTGTTAGCAAAACCCTAGCATCCTATCTCTAATAAAGCATATCAGCAGTACATTTTGTCCTATCTATTAGCCTCTCTGTTTCTTTTTTTGTGAAAAGCTGAGTGTCCCTTTGAAGCAATGACAAATAAACCCCTGAACTGAAGTGCTAGGCTGCCTTACGGACAGCTGGATAGTAAATGTCACACCGTGTAGAGAATGGCTATTATCAGAGTGAGCCATTTGTTCCCGGCCTTTCAGTATCTTAATGTAATACAAAATTGCTAAATCAAGCCCCATGTCTGTGACAGAACATAATTAATGAGAAAGCAGGAGCCAATTCAACACTCTTTATTGGGACCTAATTGGCTCAGGCAACAGAGTTGTCACTCAACAAGAGACTTCCTTTAAAGCAATTTTGTTCTTGGTTGTATTACAGAGCCTATTAAATTGTCCCCTCCTTGATCACACAAAGAAGTATCTGCATGCAATAATTAGCTTTTCCAGGGGGAATTTTTTTTTAACTCATGCAATACCGGATCATTTAAAAACTGAAAAAACACCCAGGCCGTGGGGCTGTGCTGCCATACTGAGCAGCACCATAGGCTGTCGTTCTGTCTGCTGAGGCACCAGGAAGCTGTGCTGCCCAAGGATGAAAAGGAGCCCCAAGGAAAAGAGAAACGTGGTCAAATGTGGAGGCTGGAAGGATGGTAGAGGGAGTGGGTAGAGGAAATTACTTTGGTGGGTAAACACAGCTCACTTCAGAGTCTTCAGCTGAAAGGAACAAAAAGGGAATACCTATAATGTACATATTTAAATGTAGGGTTAGTTTTTGGTAGTCCTACCCAGCTCACTTAGAAGTGAAAATGAACAGAGCTCTGGCAGGGGGTAGAGCTTAAACACATATAGAACTGTGAGGAGGAACATTAATTCATCTGACCATATCTCAGAGTTTTATGGGCCATACTATTTCAAAGCCAGTACAAATATTTAATAGCATGTAATTATTTATTATAATCAAAATTTCACTTTTGGGGATTATGTTCTTTCCCTCCCCCTTATTTAACAAACCTCAAGATAATTTATTCCTGGTACCTATATTATTGTTATAAATTTTTTTTTTCTGTCACAGTGTCACAGACTTCAAATAAATGTATGCTTTCTCCTTGATAAGCTTTCTCCTTGATAAGTTGTGACATATGATGACTAGAGACTGCAGACAACAGAGCTTACAATTTACACTGGCATTTGCCTGAATTCGGGCAAAAAGGACACAGCTGGCTAAGCCTAAGGTAAAGCAAATGGGGATGTTGTAGGAAATATACTTTCAAACCTAAGAATTAGGCACTAACAGTATGAGTTTGAAAAATGCAACAATTTATTTTAGAAAAAATGATTAAAGGTTGATTGAGGTAATAACACTTGGAAGAGTCTAAATAAACGCAAATATGTGGCCCCTTTCTTGAAATAGTTGTCAACATCTCCCTTCTGTGCCCTCAGGAACAATGCAAAGACCCTTTAGTTTGCATGGCAGCAGCGTTTGGTTGGATTCAGAGAACTGTTTGCCCCAGCATTGTTACTTTACTCAATGTGGAAGTGCCAGATACTAGGAAAGGAAAGAAGGCAAACCTCTGGAAGAGAGGAGAGCCATGCTGTTGTCGCTGTGCTGTGTGGTGTGGTGTAGAGAACGTTTGCAGCTGCTGAGATCCCGGGGCTGTGCCACAGCAAGGACGTTATTATGCGACAGGCGCTCACAGTGTTGCGTATTTTAGATTTTCTAGCATTTGCCGACATATTAGCTGTATCGGCTAATTGTAATTTTTTCCAAGCATACAGAGAAATTGCTGGGTTCCACCGCCCCCAAGTCTACCTCTAAACAGTGAGCAAAGTCAGACTCCTGAATGCACTCTTAAATGTTTGAAAAATATTAGTTGTTATTCCATAGGGTAATAGAATATAAAACTAACAGCAACACAAAAATATTAGTCAATAATGTCCTTTCCCAGGTGACTCTTGAACCTTGTGAAAGCATACATTCTTAACAAAGATTTATTAGTCTAGTCAGGGAACACATGCTAACGATAGCAAGAGCTGCCAGAATCTAATTTGCTTTAATTAATCATTTGCTTCATAACATGGTGATCCTTCCCCCTCCCCCTGCTTCTTTTTTAGCTGTCTAGATTATTTTAAAACATTAGATATTACACTGTGGATGGCTGATGAAACTGAAATTGAATGCTGTAAAAGTTAGATTAAAAATTCATTTAACAGTATAAACATTTTAGAGTGCAGAATGGTGCCGATTAGGTCAAGTGTGTGTGTAGTGATAAAACAGTCATGGAGCTGAGAGAAAAAATATTGTCAGAGGGCACTCAAACAGCTGAATTTAGTCTAATTTAAATGCTATAGCGGACAGAAAAACGTTAACTAGAACTCCTATTATAATTACTCTTTGGAATTTTAGCAACACAGACTGGTAAGAAGTCAGAGCCTAGGTTTAAACACATTTATTCATTTAACTGTACAAACGAGCTTTGGTTCTGACTGGAATTAGTTCCCGTGGTTAGGCCAAGGGCCCTCGGTGGAGTGCTAAGGCCGAATCAAAGGCCACTTTGCCTGGCCCTCTTAGGAGCATTAGGCAACTATCTCAGGTTATCAAGAGAGCCAAGGCTTTGGATATTCATCATGCCTTGCTAAGCAAATCCCTTGTGTTCAGAGATCTTGCAGCTTACTCCATTTTGCTGATGCCATGAAGGACGTTTTCAGCACTTATTTCTTACCTTTGTCTTTGTAAGCCTCCCCTATAGTTGACTGGCTATATGGGGTGGGATTTAGTGCAAATAAGTGTTCAGAATTCTCTAAGAGTTCCCCGTCATCTACAGGATAATCCTAACCTCCTTTGGTTGTCACCTAAGGCCCTCAATGAATTGGGCCTTTCATATGTATGTATATTTATGTACAGTCTCATTCTGGCTCCCTTTCCATCTCTACCCAGTACTTCACTCACCATTCATGATGCACTACTTGTAATCTCAGTTACATCCCACTATCTCAGGTTACCATGCCTCAGCTTGAATGTTACTCCTCAGATAAGCTTTGCCTCTTTCAGATACATAGTGCTGACCTTATAATAAGGTTGATATGAGGAGTAAATGAGTTAATTTATTTAGTATGAACCTGGCACATAAAAGGCACTGTGTGTTAGCTATTATTATTAAGCACTCCCTTTCCTATGCTGCCCCTACACTATGTACAACTCTATCTCATAACAACCACATTATAATATTGTTTGTTTCCATGGCTTTTTCCTCACTATATTATAGTCCTCTTGAGGATATTTATTGATCATCTTTGGATCCCCAGCCTAACACAGTGCCTGGCTCCTATGTAGTAGGTGCTCAGTCAGTATCTCTTGCATGAACAAGTGGCTGTTTGTTGTAAAATATTTTGCAATCTGGTCCCTGGCCAATTTTTAATAGGTATGTAGGACTCTGAGTATTTTTCAAAGAAGCAGACATTTTACATGGAGCATAACATTTTTTCGCAAGCAAGTTCTCATACTGCTTTCAGAATCAATTCTAGAACCTCATAAGAAGATTAGCATTAGATTATTATAGTCCCATTTCTTTTTTTCCAAATAAAAATAATATTCCCTAGGACAGTTAATTCATTACCTAATTCATTAAAATTGATAATCAGTGTATTAAAACTGTTTTTAAAAGTCCATCCTCTACGTATGAAAACTTGGCTATCACTGAAAATATTCAAAGGCATTTCGCAAAATGAATTCAATAGTGACAGCAGGCGTAGAGTGAGCTTGTATTCTCTCACTGTGGTTCTTTGATGGAGACTGTATTCCAATACTCCATTAAACCTCTAAGTTCTAGGATGTCCTAAAGGTAAACAAGCTATTCCTTTTCCTTGTCTACTCCATAAACTTTACCTGAAATACAATTACAATTGTAATTGTCGACTGATACAACACGGCCCATTAAGATGAGAAAATGAGAGAGGTAAGAGCCCTATTCTGATCCTCAAGGATGTTTCAGATTAGGAGAATCACCCTAATTTGGTATTTTGAAAGGGAAAGAATATTGACATCTCCTGCTTCAACAGTGTAAAGTCTCACAGACTCCTATGGTCAAAAAAAGCCAAAGTCATGTCGTTCTTTTCAAGTCCCTGACCCTGAGAAGTTGGGATATCCACTGCAGCTCAAGGCACATCTTCAAAATAGAGTCACAGCAAGTTTTGTGCCCAGAAGCAGGGCAGAATCAGAGAGATTTGTGGGTCTCCTTCCAATTTTCTCCCCTAAAATACAAGGGGGGAATTACAAACTGGCATTGATTTGACTGACTTCTTTGAATCTCACTGAAATGATTCAAGCAGAAAGGAATGCACTGTCACTTGCTTGGTTCACAATTTCTTAACATTCAAAATGGGGAGTGGGGAGTGGTGAGTGGTGAGTAACTCTTGTAGTCCCACAGGGAGCATTGTGATCAAAGAGAGCTCTGAACAGTGTTAGAAGGGTCTTTACATCCCTCTAGGTCCCTGCCATATGCACTTGCAGAATTGGTTAAATGAGCTACCATACTCTGGTAAATATGAATAGGCTTGTAAGATGCTCAGTTTGATTTAATGGCCACCCATGGACACTTCCATACGCAGAAGGTAGTGTCACGTTCAGTCTGAATAAAGCTCTAAAAATCAACTACTCCATTTGGCATTGTAGTTGTATTTTAATGTCCTCTTCAGAATTCTCCATTATAGTAACATCTCTGCAATCAGTCTAGCATAAAAAGGGCTGTTTATAGTAAATTGGTCAGCCTCTTATGTGCCTATCTTTCCTGATGGGATAGAGAACTATAAGATTGTTCCTTGTAGACTAGGCTATAAGATTTTCAGTATTACTAGTTGTATCTCTCCATTTGCACAGATGATTTATTTCAGGCTTTATTTCTGTTTTGAGTCTTTGTTTTCATTTTATTTCATAATTTTCCTGAGGGAGGGGGAGGCAAATGGTTCTGCTTATGAAGTATAGGTCTTTGGGAGCCACTTAAGTGAGATGTAGTTTATGAAGAAGCCAGTTAGTGAAAAACAGAATTGTTCAGTCTTTTGTCATCTCTTCAATTAGAAGACCTATGTGACAGTTGTGAACTGTAGTGCCCTGGAAAGGAAATGTTCGCAGGGGTAAAAGTGTGCCATTGTTTTTATGAATATTCTGAGGTAAAATTAGCACATTGCCTGTTAGTGTATAATAATCACCCAGTGTACAAGACCCTCGAACTTTGGAATCACTCAAAGTTTTCATTAGAGAATCAGCAGTCTTTTAGACTCACTATGGTGTACCTCAATGTTGAAACTGTGCATTACAGGTTATGCTCCTGTAAATAAAGGACATTTCGTTATGCCCACACTCAGCTGCATTTCCGACTGTGACTTCATTACCAGAGCCTGCTGTGACCTATTGCCAGATACAGTGCATTATTGGTGAGCCTTTTTTTTTTACCTGAACTTGATGTCTGTCCAAAAGACAAAGACACTGATTAGGTGGAAGGAGGATAGAAGTCCTTCAGGAACAGAGTGACTCAGGACCTCAGCTACGGCTTATTTGAAAAAGACATCCTGTCCTGAGGGTGCCTTCCCATCCATCTCTGGGAAGCATGACTCCCTTTCGGATTGAGGTTTAATGGGAAATGACCAAACATGACTCCTGGCTTAAATTTGTAGAGGCCACTCAGTTCAGTTTTAAAGGAAGATCAATTCCAAGGCGATCTTTTGCCTTTATTTCTCTTGGAGGGTTCTACGAGGGACTCAAGGATGGCTCACTTTCAGAAATGCCTGGGGAGGTTATCAGAGAGCCAGCAGTTTCCCTAGACCTCGCTTCGGTTTCTGAGTTCTTCTCCTCTTTACTCAAAGTACACAGAACAGTAGTCTCTTCAGGAGATACTGCTATTCTGACTTGTCGTGTGGATAAGGAAACTCGTTCTGACTTGTCGCGTGGATAAGGAAACTCGTTCTGACTTGTCGCGTGGATAAGGAAACTCGTTCTGACTTGTCGCGTGGATAAGGAAACTCGTTCTGACTTGTCGCGTGGATAAGGAAACTCGTTCTGACTTGTCGCGTGGATAAGGAAACTCGTTCTGACTTGTCGCGTGGATAAGGAAACTCGTTCTGACTTGTCGCGTGGATAAGGAAACTCGTTCTGACTTGTCGCGTGGATAAGGAAACTCGTTCTGACTTGTCGCGTGGATAAGGAAACTCGTTCTGACTTGTCGCGTGGATAAGGAAACTCGTTCTGACTTGTCGCGTGGATAAGGAAACTCGTTCTGACTTGTCGCGTGGATAAGGAAACTCGTTCTGACTTGTCGCGTGGATAAGGAAACTCGTTCTGACTTGTCGCGTGGATAAGGAAACTCGTTCTGACTTGTCGCGTGGATAAGGAAACTCGTTCTGACTTGTCGCGTGGATAAGGAAACTCGTTCTGACTTGTCGTGTGGATAAGGAAACTCGTTCTGACTTGTCGTGTGGATAAGGAAACTCGTTCTGACTTGTCGTGTGGATAAGGAAACTCGTTCTGACTTGTCGTGTGGATAAGGAAACTCGTTCTGACTTGTCGTGTGGATAAGGAAACTCGTTCTGACTTGTCGTGTGGATAAGGAAACTCGTTCTGACTTGTCGTGTGGATAAGGAAACTCGTTCTGACTTGTCGTGTGGATAAGGAAACTTGTTCTTCAAGGACTTTCTTGTTCTTCAAGAAAGTCCTTTTCCCTAGTCATTTCTTAACCTATAGATATAGAACTCTACTATTGAAAGATGGCAATTAAGAGACTTTCATTATGGATTTTTTTGGTGAAGCCAATCAACAAATGTTCATAATGACATCAACAATTTACCGTTTCATTTATTGTAATTCCCACTTATCAGCATTCTTAAATGTTGTCTACATTTTGCAGAAAAGGAAATGCGAGTTCAATAACTTGCCCAAAGTTGCTTAGTTGATAATAGTTGATAGCAAGCTTCTGAGTGAGTCCTGGTTCTGCCACTTATTTAGCTGCATGAGCTAGTTACTATTATCATCTGGTTTCAAGTTCAGTGTTTTTTTCCACTTTGCTGTGCTACCAACCTCAAATAATTACCTTACCAATTGACTAAATAGAAGGAGAATGTATTTTCTTAAACAAGTACCACAGGTAATGAATTTTAAACCCTGTTTTGCAAAGAATGGTGGAAATTATAACCAGTTTTTCCAAAGCAAGAAAACTTGCTCCAAAGACACTCAGTTCTTCTGTTGTTTTCTGTTGGCTGAGGAAGCTAATCTTATCCTTTTACTCTACGAAAAGATAAAGGCCCTGGTTTTGAGTCATCATAGAGTAGTGGTGTTCTTGTTAAAGAGTCAACACTGTCTAGAAGAAGAGTCTGAGGATGACCAGTTTTAGGCAGTCATGCTTGACACAGAGTATGGGCTTTGGAACAATAAACATTTTTTCCCTTTTTGCTTTATGACAGTTCTCTGATTAAAGTCCAGGAAAAATCTGTTGAACTGTGAAGTAAGCAAGGATTAAGAAATTGAATATGACCAATGTATCCAGCTGTACCTTAGAGAACACATACATTCAACACACGCATGCACACACATACATAAAACAAAGCAAAACAAAGAGCAGTTGACTTTCAGTTCTGTTCATTAAAAAGATCCATTTATAATCGTGCATGTGCAGAAGGGCTGCGAGACCGAAGTGATACCTGAGAGAGGCCTGGGAATATGTTTGCACTACATTACTTGGACTGCATAATAATTGAGAGCCATTGTGGCTGAACACTTTATGAGTTTATTTAATTTGTCACAGTAAATAAAGCTTTTTTGATGCAAGTTAATTAGCTCTCTTGTGTTACTGCACATCAAATGTAATTAACAACCAACTGCCAGTGTGGGGTTGCCCTTGTGTAACATGGTAATAGGGGGAAAAACTTAACTGGGGCTGAATTAAGTAAAAGATATACTGTTGAATCAATCATTCTTCTGCCTGCTTAAATTCGGATGGACTTGAACCTAGGGGAAAAATATCAGGTCTCATAAAAACCTTATGTGTTACACCACGCTCACATTTGCCACCATGTTAAGTAAATTCAGCTAAGTAAAATTCCTACCACTGCTCAGAGTTCACTTTCTCCTTGGTTGGCATTGCCTGTTTATCGCTTGTGCTTGGATCCTTTATTCCCTTTCATTTACCTTTCTTTAGCTTTGACATTTTTATCTCCTTTGTGCTAAGTGCTGCCATAGCTAGGGCAGAGGAAGTGCATTAAATAATGACTAAGAAGAAATTTGTTTGAATGGGCAGAAGAAATTGACAAAACCATTCAAAGAAGGGGATCACACTTCCAAATTCATAATGGTGTTCTAATCTAGTTTATATTTTGAGAGAGTTTTCTTCTGTACTTTTTTAGTTTTTCCTAGGTAAAGTTAACACAAAGATATCAGACATCCTTGATTTATCAAGTGACCAGAAGAAAGTTAGGAAGGCAGAAGAATCTTTAAAGGGACACAATAATAGTAGACACTCCAGTTGCCTACTATTTTACATTTAAAATACTCACTGGGGAAACAATTTAGGATGAAATAAAATTATAAAGTTGTATAGCTTTATTAGCGTTTTCTCTCTCATCACCACTGCCCTTAAGGAGGGAAGAATCTAGGTCAATTTATGTACTTAGTAACACTGTTTGGGGAAGGAACAACTTAAGTAGGAAGGGAAATTGAATTGCAAGTGGAAGACCTGGGTTAAGACCTGACTCTGCCACTAACCAGCAATCTGACCATGGGGGGCAACTCACCTTCTCTGAGACTCAGTTTCCTCATAGAAGTAAGAGTTAGATTGGGTTAGATTTGAACACTTTATATAAAGTAGGTTCTGGGAATCTGAGGATGAAAATGATACAGATAATCCTTCATATGCATAATTGAAAAATAGAAAACAGTTTAATAAATTATTTCTCTCTGTTCATGTTGAATCATTTAAAAATATTCCTGTGTGTTTTATATGTATCTATCATCCTTGGGTTTTTCTTTCAATACCCTACATATTCAATACACTGAAACAAACAAGCAGGCCTAAGCTAAGGTAGGGGAAAGAGAATAAAGCTCCCTTTATACTTGAGCATTTCATCTTGAAACAGCTCTATTTGCTAAGAGTTGATAAGAATACACACCTTATTTTCTCTGATTTGAAGTTTCAATATGAAGGATTATGTATTGAATTCATTTTTACTCTTTCAAAATAATCTTTTTATTAATTACAGAAGTAATAATATGTTCTCATTAAAAAAATAAAATATAGAGATTTATAATGGAGAAGAAAATTAAAATGCCCCATTAATCCATTTTCCAGAGATAATCACTATTGATATTTTGGTTCATATTCTTGTATCTGTTACTCACATGTGCTCCATCTTTCTCTCCTTCTCTCTCTCTATATCCTAGTAAAAATGTATTATTATGTCTTTTCACATATATAGAATAATACTTTTAATACTGAAACTTGACTTTTTTCATAGTATATCTTGGCTCTATTTCTGTGTATAATGATCTAATTTTTAAATAACCATGTTTTATTCTGTTGAATGGACCTAAGTGTATTTAACTGATTCCGCAATTGACAGATAGTTGGGTGTTTTGCTACTATAAATGATGCCGCATAGTATTTATAATAATATTATCATCACTATGAAGAGTAATAAACACCTCATAAGTACTTATGAGGTGCCAGACTGTTTGTTACATGCTCAATAGGCCTCATTTCATTTAATTCTCAAAATAATCTTGCAGATGAGGACAGTGAAATCTAGATGTCCTTTGTAATTTGTCCAAGGTCACATATCTAGGATATAATGGAGTTGCAATTCCAAAACTCAGGTCTGTCTTATTCCAGGACTAGTGCTCAACACTCAGTCAGAAAATATTTTTGTACATATATTTGTGTTAGTATAATGTGCATATACATTTATAAGGATAAAGTTGCTGGCGATCAAGCTGGTGGAGTAGGAAGATCTTGAACTCACCTCCTCCCATGGACACACAAGAACTACAACTACATATAGGATAACTCTCTGAGAATGACTTGAAGACTAGTAGAACAGCTCTTTTACAACTAAGAATATAAAGTAAAAAACACAGCGAGATGGGTAGGAGGGGCAGAGATGCAGTCTAGTCAGGACCTACACCACTGGCATGGCAACCCACAAGTGGGAGGTGTTATCAGAACAGTGGAGGTCCTCCCTAAGGAGTGAGGGGTCTGAGTTCCATATTGGGCAGCCTAGCCTTGGGGACCTGCACCAGGAAGAAAAGCCCCTATAACAGTTAGCTTTGAAAACCAGTGGGGCTTACACCTGGAAGAGCCAGAGAGCTATAGGAAAAGGAGACTCTGCTCTTAAAGGGTTTGTGCACAAACTCACTTGCTCTGAGTCCCAGTATTGAGGCAGCAATTTGAAAAGCACCTGGATCATATATGAAGGAGATTCATTGAATACTTTTAGGGTGAGTGCTGAAGGGGCAGGGATCTGATGGAACTTTCTCTGGGAAACAAAGCACTGATAGGCACTATTTTAAAAATTCTCCCTCTACTTAGCTGGCCCAGTGCTGGAGGGCACCATTTCTGACATTTGCCATCTTGCTAGCACCACTCACCCTGCACCAGCTGGTAACCCACTCCCAAGTGGCTCCCACCACAGGGGTTCAGCCCAGCCCACCAGCACACCCACAGCAACCATGGTACTGCCACAACAGAAGGGTGCACACAGCCCACACATGGGATACCTCTGAAGTGCCTGGCTCTGGTAACCAGAGGGGATTGCTCTTTTGGGCCCATGAGGAAGCCTTCCACATGAGGCCACTCTTTTAAGACCAGGAGACATAGCTGATTGACCTAATACATAGAAACAGACACAGAGATTTAGACAAAATGAGACAGAGGAGTATATTCCAAACAAAACAAGACAAAACCTCAGAAAAAGAACTAAACAAAACAGAGATAGGTAATTTATCTGATACAGAGTTCAAAATAATGGTCCTAAAGATGCTTCCTGACGTTTGGAGAAAAATGGATGAACACAGTGAGAACTTTAACAAAAAGATGGAAAATGTAAAAAAGAACAAATCGGAGCTGAAGAATACAATAACAGAAATGAAAAATACATAAGATGGAATCAACAGCAGATTAGATGATGCAGAAGAATGGATCGGTGATCTCAAAGATGAGATAATAGAAATCACCCAATAGGAACAGCAGAAAGTAAAAAAAAAATTTTAATGAGGGTAGTTTAAGGGATCTCTGGGACAACTTCAGGTGTACTAACATTTGCATTATAGGAGTCCCAGAAGGAGAAGAGAGAGAGAAAGGGACAGAAAACTTATTTGAAGAAATAGTGGCTGAAAACTTCCCTAATCTGGCAAAGGAAACAGACATTCAACTCAAGGAAGCACAGAGAATCCTAACAAGATAAACCCAAGGAGACCCACAACAAGGCACATTATAATTAAAATGTCAAAAATTAAAGATAAAGAGAGAATCTTAAAGGCAGCAAGAAAAAAACAACTAGTTATGTACAAGGGAATCCCCATAATGCTATTAGCTGATTTTTCAGCAGAAGCTTTACAGGCCAGATGAGAGTGGCATAATATAGTCAAAGTGCTGAAAGGAAAAAAAAAAAACTTCCAAGAATACTCTACTTAGCACGATTTTCATTTAAAATTGAAGGAGAGAAAGAGTTTTCCAGATAAGCAAAAGCTAGCGGAGTTCTTCACCACTAAACTGGCTATACAAGAAATGTTAAAGGGACTTCCTTAAGGGAAAAGAAAAGGCCGTAACTAGAAATAAGAAAATATATAAAAGAAAAAAATCACACTGGTAACAGCAAACATATAGTAAAAATAGTGGATCAACCACTTACAAAGCTAGTATGAAGGTTAAAAGACAAAAGTAATAGGATAAACTATAATTACAATAATTAGTGGAGAGATACACAAAACTAAAAGATGTAAAATATGATGTCAATAAAGTAAAACACTGGGGTGGAGGGAGTAAAAATGTAGTATTTTTAGAATGCATTTGAACTTAGGTGGCAGTCAACTTGAAATAGACATTTATATACATAGGTTGTTATACAGGAACCTCATGGTAACCACAAACCAAAAACCTATAATGGATACACAAAAAACAAAGAGAAAGGAATCCAAACCTAACACTAATGAAAGTCATCAAAGCACAAAGGAAGAGAGCAAGAGAAGGAAACAGAAAAGAACTACAAAAACAATGAATAAAATGGCAGTAAGCACACACCTATCAATAATTAAACATAAGTGCTTCAATCAAATGACATAGGATGGCTGAATGGATATAAAAAAACAAAACCTGTCTATATGCTGCCTACAAGAGATTCACTTCAGATCTCAAGACAGAGACTGAAAGTGAAGGAATGACAAGATATTTCATTCAAATCTAAATTAAAAAAAAAGCTGGGGTAGCAATACTTACATCAGACAAAATAGACTTAAAGGCTGTAACAAGACACAAAGAAGGGCATTACATAATGATAAAGGGATCAATCCAACAAGAGGATGTAACACTTGTAAATCTTTATGCACCCAATATGGGAGCACCTAAAATATAAAGCAAATATTAACAGACATTAAAAACAGAAATTGGCAGTAATATTATAATAGTAGGGGACTTTAATATCCCTCTTATAACAATGGATAGATCATCCAGAGAGAAGATCAATAAGGAAACACTGGCCTAAAACAACACAGGCAAATGGACTTAATAGACGTATACAGAATATTCCATCCAAAACCAGCAGAATACACATTCAAGTGCTTATGGAACATTCTCCAGAATAGATCACGTTAGGTCACAAAACAAGTCTCAGTAAATTTAAGAATACTGAAATTATACCAAACATCTTTACCAGCCATGATGATATGAAACTACAAATCAACTATTAGAAGAAAATGAAAAAACAGCAAACACTTGGAGACTAAACAGTATGCTACTGAACAAACAGTGGGTCAATGAAGAAATCAGAGAGGAAATCAAAAAATACCTTGAGAGAAATGGAAATGGAAACAAAACCTTCCGAAATCTATAGGATGTAGCAAAAATAGTTATAAGAGGCAAGTTTATAGTGACACAGGCCTACCTCAAGAATATATCTATCTATATATAATATACGTATATATATATATATAAATAATGAAATAGTCATAAAAAAATGAAATCTTGCCATTTGTGACAACATGGATGGACTTATGGAGCATTATGATAAGTGAAATAAGCAGACAGAAAAACAAATGCTGTATGATTTTGCTTACATGTGGAATCTAATGAACAAAACAAGCAAACAAAACAGAGACTCATAGATACAGAGAAAAAACTGGTACGTTTCCAGAGAGTAGGGGGATGCTGTTGGGAAAAATAGATGAAGGCAATTAAGAGGCACAAACTTCCACTTATAAAATAAATAAGTCATGGGGATGTAATACACAGAATAGAGAATATAGTCAATAATATTGTAATAAATTTAAATTGTGACAGATGGTAACTAGATTTATCATGGTGATCATCTCATATAAAAATGTGAAATCACTGTGTTGTACACCTGAAACTAATATAACATTGTATGTCAATTATACTTCAATAAAAAGATAAAATTTCTGAGTCAAAGGATATATGATATTTGAATTATACATGTATTTTCAAATTGCCCTGTAAAATGTTTTGTCAATTAGCACTCCCAGTTGCAGAAAACAGTAGCAGTATTTTCTCTATACTTTTGCCAACGTTATGTAGTATCATCTATTTTCCCCCAATTTTACTGTCAAAAAATTATATTTTAGTGTTGTTTAAATTTTCATTTCTTTAACAATTTACATTCCTTTATTAATAAAATATATACAGTTGATCTTTGAACAGTGTGGATTTGAACTGTGAGGGTCCACTTATATGGAAATTTTTCTCAATAAATATAGTCAGCCCTCTGTATCTGGGAGCCTTAATCTTATCACAGACCTAATACATGATCTGCAGTTGGTTGAATCTTTGGATTCAGATGCCATGGATATGGAGAGCCAACTATGGGACTTGAGCTTACACAGATTTTGGTATCTATGGTGTGTCCTGAAACCAGTCCTTTGTGGATACCAAGGGACAGCCATGTATTTAAATTTCATTTTTGTCATCAGCTGTTGAAATATGGCTTATGTGCCTATAATCTCTCAGTTTTAGAAAAATTACCTAAACTTCTCCATTTTAAAATTTTAATACATCATTTATTTTCTCTATCATCATATATATCCAAACTTCTTATATGTATATGTATCCCTGGTACCTTTGGAATTCTTTTTTTTTCGTATATAATATATATGTATTTAATACTTAAACAGCCACTAAAAATCTATACAAAGAGATATAGATGAAAACACCACAGATAAGTAAAAATTCGATACTAAAGAAAGTATTCAAATAAACCAGTAGGAGGAAGAAAAGAGGGAAGGGGGACAAAGAGAAAACAAATAATAAAATGGTAAAACTAAATCTAAACATATAAAGTTACATTAAGTTGAAATCATCTAAGCAAATCAATGAAATTACCAAGATTACCAGATGGATAAATAAATATGACCCAACTATATGCTCTCCACAATAAATGCACTTAAATATAATATAGATAGATTAAAATTAAAAGGGTAGGAAAAGATATACTATACACACATTAATCAAAAAAAAGGCGAGGTGGTTATATTAATATCAGAAAAAGTAAATTTTAAAGCATAGAAAGTTACCAGGGATAATGAGGGACATTACAAAATGTTGAGTCAAGTCTACAAGAAGATATAACAACCCTACATGTGTACTCATCTAACAATAAAGCTCCAAATTACATGTTTCTTTTTTTAACATTGCTGCAAAAGAAATTCAGTGGGGAAAGTATGATCTTTTAAACAAATGCTGAAAACAGAACATTAATCTAAACTCCATACTTTATATAAAAATTAATTCAAAATTATTATTAATTATTCCCACCCTCCCTATCCCACCCCTCTAGGTGGTCACAAAGCACTAAGCTGATCTCCTTGTGCTATGTAGCTATTTTACATTTGGTGGTGTATATATGTTCATGCCACTCCCTCTGTAGATCTAAATGTAATATATAAAATTTAAAAACTTTTAGAATAAAACATAGGAGAAAAAATTTTGTGACACAAAAATCACAACCTCTGGAAGAAAAAACCGATAATGTGGATTTCAAAAAACTTACGAATTTAGCTCTGCAAAATACACAGTAAAAAGGAAAAGACAAATTGCTGGCATAGGAGAAAATTTTACAAAATACATATCCAACAAAGAAAATCTATACATAAAATATAAAGAACTGTCAAAATTCAACAACAACAAAAAGAATCCAATTAAAAATGGACAAAATAATTGAACAAACACTTCACCAAAGAGGATATAAGGATGGCAAACAGACACATGAAAAGATGTTCAATATTATTAGCCATTGATTAAAACCATGATCAGATACCGCTACACATTTATTAAAATGGTTAAAAGGAAATTGTTAATATCATTTGCCTCTAAGGATGCAGAGTAACTAGAACTCTCATTCATTATTGGTGGGAATGCAAAATGGTAAAGCCCCTCTGTAAAATAGTTTGGCAGTTTCTTATAAGCTAAACATTCACAGTAATTAGTCTCTACCGTAGACTTATGCTTCAAGAAGCATAAGTTCACACACAAAAAAGCTGAATGATTATAGCAGCTTTATTTGTATTTGCCCAAAACTTGAAACAACCCAAGTGTCCTTCTGTACAATGGGATACCACTTAGAAAAAAAAGGAATGGACTGTTGGTATAATGCAATGGCTTGGTTGAATCTCAAAGGCATTATGCTGAGTTAAGGAAGCCATTCACCAAAAGTTACTTGTTGTATGATTCGAAGTGTATGATGTACTTGTCAGTTTACTCCAGAGAAATAGAACCAATAAGATATATTGGTCTGAAGTCTAAAGGACTGAGAACCAGATGACCTAAAGATGCAGTTGCTGTTTGAAGGCTGGAAGGCTCAAGATGCAGATGTACCAGTTTGAAGGAAATCAAGCAGGAAAAATCCTTCCTTATTTGGAGGACTGTCATTCTTTTTTTTTTTTTTAACATCTTTATTGGAGTATAATTGCTTTACAGTGTTGTGTTAGTTTCTCCTTTATCACAAAGTGAATCAGCTATATATATACATATATCCCCATATTCCCACCCTCCCTATCCCACCCCTCTAGGTGGTCACAAAGCACTGAACAGATCTCCCTGTGCTAGGTGGCTGCTTCCCACTAGCTATTTTACATTTGGTGGTGTATAAATGTTCATGCCACTCTCTCACTTCGTCCCAGCTTACCCTTCCCCCTCCCTGTGTCCTCAAGTCCATTCTCTACGTCTGCATCTTTATTCCTGTCCTGCCCCTAGGTTCATCAGAACCTTTTTTTTTTTTTACATTCCATATATATGTGTTAGCATACAGTATCTATTTTTCTCTTTCTGACTTACTTCACTCTGTATGACAGACTCTAGGTCCATCCACCTCACTACAAATAACTCAATTTCATATCCTTTTATGGCTGAGTAATATTCCATCGTATATATGTGCCACATCTTCTTTATCCATTCATCTGTTGATGGATACTTAGGTTGATTCCATGTCCTGGCTACTGTAAATAGTGCTGCAATGAACACTGTGGTCATTGACTCTTTTTGAATTATGGTTTTCTCAGGGTATATGCCCAGTAGTGGGATTGCTGGGTCGTATGGTAGTTCTATTTTTAGTTTTTTAAGGAGCCTCCATACTGTTCTCCACAGTGGCTGTATCAGTTGACATTCCCACCAAGAGTGCAAGAGGGTTCCCTTTTCTCCACACCCTCTCCAGCATTTATTGTTTCTAGATTTTTTGATGATGGCCATTCTGACCAGTGTGAGGTGGTACCTCATGGTAGTTTTCATTTGCATTTCTCTAATGATTAGTGATGTTGAGCATCCTTTCATGTGTCCGTTGGAAATCTATACATCCTCTTTGGAGAAATGTCTATTAGGGTCTTCTGCCCATTTTGGATTGGGTTGTTTGTGTTTGATATTGAGCTGCATGAGTTGCTTGTATATTTTTTAGATTAATCCTTTGTCAGTTGCATCGATAGCAAATATTTTCTCCCATTCTGACGGTTGTCTTTTCATCTCGTTTATGGTTTCCTTTGCTGTGCAAAAGCTTTTAGGTTTCATTAGGTCCCATTTGTTTATTTTTGCTTTAATTTCCTTTTCTCTAGGAGGTGGGTCAAAAAGGATCTTGCTGTGATTTATATCATAGAGTGTTTTGCCTATGTTTTCCTCTAAGAGTTTTATAGTGTCTGGCCTTACATTTAAGTCTTTAATCCGCCTTGAGTTTCTTTTTGTGCATGGTGTTAGGAAGTGTTCTGATTTCATTCTTTTGCATGTAGCTGTCCAGTTTTCCCACTTTTGATGAGGCACCACTTTTGATGAGGCTTTTTTTTCTCCACTGTATATTCTTGCCTCCTTTATCAAAGATAGGGTGACCATATGTGCGAGGGTTTATCTCTGGGCTTTCTATCCTGTTCTATTGATCTATATTTCTGTTTTTGTGCCAGTAGCATACTGTCTGGATTACTGTAGGTTTGTAGTATAGTCTGAAGTCCAGGAGCCTGATTCCTCCAGCTCCATTTTTCTTTCTCAAGATTGCTTTGGCTATTTGGGGTCTTTTGTGTTTCCATACAAATTGTGAAACTTTTTGTTCTTGTTCTGTGAAAAATGCCATTGGTAGTTTGATAGGGATTGCATTGAATCTGTAGACTGCTTTGGGTAGTATAGTCATTTTCACAAAACGGATTCCTTCAATCCAAGAACACGGTATATCTCTCCATCTGTTTGCATCATCTATAATTTCTTTCATCAATGTCTTATAATTTTCTGCATACAGGTCTTTTGTTGCCTTAGGTAGGTTTATTCCTAGATATTTTATTCTGTTTGTTGCAGTGGTAAATGGGAGTGTTTCCTTGATTTCACTTTTAGCTTTTTCATCATTAGTGTATAAGAATGCCAGAGATTTCTGTGCATTAATTTTGTATCCTGCTAGTTTACCAAATTCGTTGATTAGCTCTAGTAGTTCTCTGGTAGCATCTTTAGGATTCTGTCTGTATAGTATCATGTCATCTGCACACAGTGACAGGTTTACTTCTTCTTTTCCGATTTGGGTTCCTTTTATTTCTTTTTCTAATCTGATTGCTGTGGCTACAACTTCCAAAACTATGTTGAATAATAGTGGTGAGAGTGGGCAACCTTATTTTGTTCTTGATCTTAGAGGAAACGGTTTCAGTTTTTTACCATGGAGAATGATGTTTGCTGTGGGTTTGTCATATATGACCTGTATTATGTTGAGGTAGGTTCCCTCTTTGCCTACTTTCTGGAGAGTTTTTATCAGAAATGGGTGTTGAATTTTGTCAAAGCTTTCTCTGCATCTATTGAGATTACCATATGGTTTTTCTCCTTCAAGTTGTTAATATGGTTTATCACATTAATTGATTTGCATATGTTGAAGAATCCATGCATTCCTGGGAGAAACCCCACTTGATCATGGTGTATGATCTTTTCAATCTGCTGTTGGATTCTGTTTGCTAGTATTTTGCTGAGGATTTTTGCATCTATGTTCATCAGTGATATTGGCCTGTAGTTTTCCCTTTTTGTGACATCTTTGTCTGGTTTTAGTATCAGGGTGATGGTGGCCTCATGGAATGAGTTTGGGAGTGTTCTTCCCTCTGCTATATTTTGGAAGAGTTTGAGAAGGATAGGTGTTAGCTTGTCCCTAAATGTTTGACAGAATTCACCTGTGAAGGCATCTAGTACTGGGATTTTATTTGTTGGAAGTTTTTTTTTTTTTTTTTTTTACGGTACACAGGCCTCTCACTGTTGTGGCCTCTCCCGTTGTGGAGCACAGGCTCCGGATGCGCAGCCTCAGCGGCCATGGCTCACGGGCCCAGCCGCTCCGCGGCATGTGGGATCTTCCTGGACCGGGGCACGAACCCGTGTCCCCTGCATCGGCAGGCGGACTCTCAACCACTGCGCCACCAGGGAAGCCCTGTTGGAAGATTTTTAATCACAGTTTCAATTTCAGTGCTTGTGACTGGTCTGTTTATATTTTCTATTTCTTCCTGGTTCAGTCTTGGAAAATTGTGCTTTTCTAAGTATTTTTCCATTTCTTCCAGGTTGTCCATTTTATTGGCATAGAGTTGCTTGTAGTAATCTCTCATGATCCTTTGTATTTCTGCAGTGTCAGTTGTTACTTCTCCTTTTTCATCTCTAATTCTGTTGATTTAAGTCTTCTCCCTCTTTTACTCGATGAATCTGGCTAATGGTTTATCAATTTTGTTTATCTTCTCAAAGAACCAGCTTTTAGTTTCCTTGATATTTGCTATCATTTCCTTCATTTCTTTTTCATTTATTTCTGATCTGATCTTTCTGATTTCTTTCCTTCTGCTAACTTTGGGGTTTTTTTTGTTGTTGTTGTTCTTTCTCTAATTGCTTTTGGTGTAAGGTTAGATTGTATATTTGAGATTTTTCTTGTTTCTTGAGGTAGAATTTTATGCTATAAACTTCCCTCTTAGAACTGCTTTTGCTGCATTGCATAGGTTTTGGGTTGTCATGTTTTCACTGTCATTTGTTTCTAGGTATTTTTTGATTTTCTCTTTGATTTCTTCAGTGATCTCTTGGTTATTTAGTGGCAGTTGTTTAGCCTCCATGTATTTGTATTTTTTACAGTTTTTTTTCCCTGTAATTGATACCTAGTCTCATAGCGTTGTGGTTGGAAAAGATACTTGATACTATTTCAATTTTGTTACCAGGCTTGATTTATGACCCAAGATATGATCTATCCTGGAGAATGTTCCATGTGCACTTGAGAAGAAAGTGTATTCTGTTGTTCTTGGATTGAATGTCCTATAAATATCAATGAAGTCCATCTTGTTTAAAGTGTCATTTAAAGCTTGTGTTTCCTTATTTATTTTCATTCTTGATGATCTGTCCATTGGTGAAAGTGGAGTGTTAAATTCCCCTACTATTATTGTGTTACTGTCGATTTCCCCTTTTATGGATATTAGCATTTGCCTTATGTATTGAGGTGCTCCTATTTTGGGTGCATAAATATTTCCAATTGTTATATCTTCTTCTTGGATGGATCCCTTGATCATTATGTAGTGTCCTTCTTTGTCTCTTGTAATAGTCTTTATTTTAAAGTCTATTTTGTCTGATATGAGGATTGCTACTCCAACTTTCTTTTGATTTTCATTTTCATGGAATATCTTTTTCCATCCCCTCACTTTCAGTCTGTATGTGTCCCTAGGTCTAAAGTGGGTCTCTTGTAGACAGCATATATACGGGTCTTGTTTTCTGTATCTATTCAGCCAGTCTATGTCTTTTGGTGGGAGCATTTAATCCATTTACATTTAAGGTAATTATGGATATGTATGTTCCTATTACCATTTTCTTAATTGTTTTGGGTTTGTTATTGTAGGTCTTTTCCTTCTCTTGTGTTTCCTGCCTAGAGAAGTTCCTTTAGCATTTGTTGGAAAGCTGGTTTGGTGGTGCTGAACTCTCTCAGCGTTTGCTTGTCTCGAAAGGTTTTAATTTCTCTGTTGAATCTGAATGAGATCCTTTCTGGGTAGAGTAATCTTGGTGGTAAGTTTTTCCCTTTCATCATTTTAAATATGTCCTGCCATTCCCTTCTGGCTTGCAGAGTTTCTGCTGAAAGATCAGCTGTTAACCTTATGGGGATTCCCTTGTATGTTATTTGTTGTTTTTCCCTTGTTGCTCTTAATAATTTTTTTGTGTGGTTAATTTTTGATAGTTTGATTAATATGTGTCTTGGTGTGTTTCTCCTTGGATTTATCCTGTATGGGACTCTCTGTGCTTCCTGGACTTGATTGACTATTTCCTTTCCCATGTTGGGGAAGTTTTCAACTGTAATCTCTTCAAATATCTTCTCAGACTCTTTCTTTTTCTCTTCTTCTTCTGGGACCCCTATAATTCGAATGTTGTTGCATTTAATGTCCCAGAGGTCTCTGAGCCTGTCCTCAGTTCTTTGCATTCTTCTTTCTCTATTCTGTTCTGCAGTAGTTATTTCCACTATTTTATTTTCCAGGTCACTTATCTATTCCTCTGCCTCAGTTAATCTGCCTTTGATTCCTTCTAGAGAATTTTTAAATTCTTTTATTGTGCTGTTCATCATTGTTTGTTTGCTCTTTAGTTCTTCTAGGTCCTTGTTAAACGTTTCTTGTATTTTCTGCATTCTATTTCCAAGATTTTGGATCATCTTTACTATCATTACTCTGAATTCTTTTTCAGGTAGATTGCCTATTTCCTCTTCATTTGTTTGGTCTGGTGGGTTAGTACCTTGCTCCTTCATCTGCTGCATACTTCTCTATCCTCTCATTTTGTTTACCTTACTGTGTTTGGGGTCTCCTTTTTGCAGGCTGCAGGTTCGTAGTTCCCATTGTTTTTGGTGTCTGCCCCCAGTGGGTGAGATTTGTTCATTGGCTTGTGTAGGCTTACTGCTGGAGGGGAATGGTACCTGTGTTCTGGTGGGTGGGGCTGGATTTTGTCTTTCTGGTGGGCAGGGCTGCGCCCAGTGGTGTGTTTTGGGGTGTCTGTGAACTTAGTATGATTTTAGGCAGCCTCTTTGCTAATGGGTTCGGTTGTGTTCTTGTCTTGCTTGTTGTTTGGCATGGGGCGTCCAACACTGGAGCTTGCTGGCCGTTGGGTGGAGCTGGGTCTTAGCATTGAGGTGGAGATCTCTGGGAGAGCTATCTCCAATTGATATTACGTGGGGCCAGGAGGTCTCTGGTGGTCCAATGTCCTGAACTCGACTCTCCCACCTTAGAGGCTCAGGCCCAACACCCACCTAGAGCACCAAGACCCTGTCAGCCACACAGCTCAGAAGAAGAGGGAGAAAAAATGAAAGAAATAAAATAATAAATAAATAATAAATAAATAATAAAATAAATTATTAAAGTAAAAAAATTAAAAGAAAGGAAAGAAGAGAGAGCAACCAAAGCAATAAACAAATCCACCACTGATACCAAGTGCTAAAAACTAAACTAAGATAAACATAAAAATCAGAAACAGATCAGTCTCAGACAGCAAACTCCAAGACTACAGTTGCTCCCAAAGTCCACCACCTCAGTTTTGGGATGGTTCGTTGTCTATTCAGGTATTCCACAGATGCAGGGTACATCAAGTTCATGGTGGGGATTTAATCTGCTGCTCCTGAGGCTGCACAGAGAAATTTCCCTTTCTCTTGTTTGTTCACACAGCTCCTGGAGTTCAGCTTTGCTTTTGGCCCCGCCTTTTCCTGTAGGTAGCCCTCAAACATCTGTTCCCGCCCAGATGGGAGGGGGTTAAAGCAGTGGCTGATTAGTGGGCTCTTGCTCATTCAGGCTTGGGGGACGGAGGGTATACGGTAGTTATAATTGGAATGTGGGGTGAGCCTGTGGCTGCAGAGGCTGGGGTGATGTTACAATAGCCTGCAGCGCGCCATGTGTTCTCCTGGGGAACTTGTCCCTGGATCACGGGGCCCTGGTAGTGGCGGGCTGCGCAGGCTCCCAGGGGGTTGTGGATAGTGACCTGTGCTTGCACACAGGACTCTTGGTGTCTGCAGCAGCGGCCTTAGTGTTTCATGCCCGTCTCTGGGGTCTGTGCTGGTAGCTGTGGCTCGCACCTATCTCTGGGGCCTGTTTAGGTGGTGTTCTGCCTTCCGTGGGCAGGCAGGGAAGGAATCCTCTCTCCTCGAGCACCCCGAAACAGTGGTCTCTTGGCTGTTAGGCAGGTCCAGACTTTTTCCCGGACTCCCTCCCGGCTAGCTGTGGTGCACTAGCCCCCTTCAGGCTGTGTTCACACACCCAACCCCAGTCCTCTCCCTGGGATCTGACCTCCGAAGCCCGAGCCTCAGCTCTCAGCCCCCACCCACCCCAGTGGGTGAGCAGACAAGCCTGTCAGGCTGGAGAGTGCTGGTTGTCACCGATCCTCTGTGCGGGAATCTCTCCGCTTTGCCCTCCGCACCCCTGTTGCTGTGCTCCCCTCCGTGGCTCCGAAGCTCCCCGCTCCGCCTCCCGCAGTCTCCGCCCGCGAAGGGGCTTCCTAGTGTGTGGAGACTTTTCCTCCTTCACAGTCCCTCCCAGGGATGCAGGTCCTGTCCCTGTTCTTTTTTCTCTGTTTTTTCTTTTTTCTTTTGCCCTACCCAGGTACATGGGGATTTTCTTGCCTTTTGGGAAGTCTGAGGTCTTCTGCCAGCGTTCAGTAGGTGTTCTCTAGCAGTTTTTCCACGTGTAGATGTATTTTTGATGTATTTGTGGGGAGAAAGGTGATCTCCACGTCTTACTCCTCTGCCATCTTGAAGGTTTCCCCCCGGAATTCTTTTGCAGGCTGCTACCTGCAAGCTCCAGTTATTCAATTTAATAATCAATTAAGGTCACAGGGCTTGGCAATGAAACTGACAAGAGAAAAATGAGAATAGATCATTTAAAGTTGACTTTTTTCATAAAAATCATGGTAGTTCTGGGAAGTGAAGAAATTACTTTTTAAAAAATAACATGGTATCTATAAAAGAGAGCAGAAGGCTCAAGGGAAAAACTAAGAAAAATAACTTTAAAAGAATATATGTTCAAAATATTTTGTTATATAAACAGTTAAAAATTCTTCAGAAAATATTAACTTGTACCTAGAATTTCATTAAAACCACAATACTAATAGACTGTAGGTATTTGCAGTGAATTTGTGCTTCAGTGTTAGATTGAGATGCATAGAGTCACTTATAAACACTTTAATTTCTAGAAATGAACACATATTACCTAAGATTTTTCTAGTTGAACCATACTCTTGAGGAATGACAAAGTTAGGATCCATTTTACTTCATTAAGAAAAACAGGCTCCTACTTCATATCTTTCTTTTGAAAGCTACCTGCTTTCAGCCATATCCTTGTGTAGGCAAAAGTTTTTTATTTGTAAAATTCAGGCTTTCCTTCAGTTTAACCAAAAAGGAATAAAATAATTATATCACATTGTTTATTTGATTCATTACAAATATGGATAGCCCGGGCTTCCCTGGTGGCACAGTGGTTGAGAGTCCGCCTGCCGATGCAGGGGACACGGGTTCGTGCCCCGGTCCGGGAAGATCCCACATGCTGCGGAGCAGCTGGGCCTGTGGGCCTGTGAGCCATGGCTGCTGAGCCTGCGCGTCCAGAGCCTGTGCTCTGCAACGGGAGAGGCCACAACAGTGAGAGGCCCGCGTAAAAAAAAAAAAAAAAAAAAAAAAAAAATATGGATAGCCAGAAAGATGGCTAGTCAGACAGATTATTATACTGGCTGAATCCTTAAGGAACCTGAGATTAAGAACATGACCAGAAAGCACTAGGGAGGTATAAACCAGAGAGCAGGAGACGGTTAAAGGAAAAGGGAATATACTGCATTGTTGGGCTCAGAGCGGAAAGGGCTGGCTTTTTACAGGCTACTCCATTGCTAGAAAGCTCTTGCAGCAAAGGAAACTTAAAAATGTATCATCCAGTACAACCTGCATCTTGAAGAAAGTGATTAATGCAATTTGGTGAGTCTATAACAGAGCCATAATATAGTGTTGAAAGGGGCCTGCTGAGGCAAGATGTAGTGTTGAAAATATGCTGTTTCTTAGTAGTAATAGAGGTCACCAAAGTGAGCCATAAAAAAAGTAGTCCTGGCCAGTGATTAAGCTAACATTAACACCTTTTCCTACTTGCAAAGACTCCAATTTTCCCCAAGAGTCTCTGCTTCTTTAAACTTTTTCTTCTTGTTTTTTTTTGCTTGGTTTGGATATTTCATTTTCTGCTAGGATTTTGGAAACAAGGATGAAGGAGGGAAGAAAATCTTGGGGGAAACAGAGGCAGGAAGTTGGATTTTTTTCTTTCAGTAATCATTTCTCCTTCTTCTTTAAACTGGAAATATCCTGTGTATCATATCCTATCATGTGTTGTGTTTCAGGATAGGGCAGATATGGCACAGTTAACGTCTGTAGAATGGGGCAGACTAGGAGGAAAAGGACTTTGGAATTAGACTGCCTGTTGGGGACGTGCTGTTCTGGAGGGGAACTCTGTTGCATGTGTAGGTTAACGAGTTGCCTGGCCAGTGGAGCAGGTTTCCAAAAGTTTAGGCAACAAATAGGTGGTAATTCCAGTAAGAAGTTGGTGTTGGAGGGGGCATTCAGTATGAAGCCTGTTGGAAGCCTGGTAAAAATGAGACAATGGGAAATCCTGAATGCCAGTTTGGAAACTCATATGGTAGATGGTGGGAAGCCTCTTAGTAGGGAGTGGCAGTGCCCCAGACACTGGCCTGAGGATAAAGAACATGACTCAAGCCCATGGTAGAGAAACTTGCATGAAATGACCCTTGCCCCAAGGGATTTTATTTTCCTGGCACTGATAAGATTCCTGTTTGGATAGTGGCTAAGTTGTTAACAGAGAAGAAAAACAAGGAAATGCATGAATTGTTGTTTCTTCCAAAGTGGGTAGCAAAAACAACAGTAGCAGGTTGACACTGCAAACTCTCATCTCTAATGTAACAGCACACAATTCCCTTGACAAGAGACAAAGCAACTGCTAGGTTTAATGTGTCTTTTACATGAGCAAATGATCTCGCATAGTAATACTGCACCGTGCTGACAATCCTTTATGAATACAGCAGTGTAACGCCGACAGTTAGCTAACAACAGAGCTGCCTGCCCAGATAGAAGGTTTGGAACTACACGGGAGGCACATATTCAGCTCAAGGTAATTCTGGGAAAATGTGGAAAGGCTGACATCTGGACTGTCATGCAAAGCAGATACATTTTGAAGCACAAGAGAAATACCGTCTGAGAGGTCCTAGGGAGGCTTCCAAATTGTCATCAAGAACTTGTTAAATTTTCATAATTTTAATGTGGAAGCAAAAAAGATTGCTTTAGAGAAGTAGTGGGAGGGACCAGTACTTGAGATGGATGCGTTTATTCATTTACTGAATATTTCTTGACTACTTTCTGTAGTCCAAATACTGTGCTAGGTGGCAGAGATATGGACATAAGACAGTCCCTGACCACAAGAGAGTTATTATCTAAATTTGGAGGGGGAAATAAGCCAACAATTACAGTGTGCTGTGGCAGTAAGTAGGAATGAAGTAAAGTTTGCTGTGGGAGCTGAGTTAAAGAGCATCTAACTCTGTATGCATGTGTGTGCATGTGTGTATATGCATGTATGAAGGGTGGTATTGGTCAAAGAAAGTTTCCAGGAGAAGGGGATATTTGAATTAGGTATTACAGGGTAAGTAAGGATGTGTCAGAGGAATGGGTGAGTGGGTGGATAGGTGAGCATTCCTGTTGGAGGTAAAGATATATACAAAAGCTCAGATTCGTAAAAGGGACATTTATGGAGTACATGGTGTACATTGTGCTGGGAGATATGGTGGAGACATGGAAGTCAAGAACTGCCAAATGCCTTGTTCAGTAGCACCTTTTTGGAGTCTTTGTCAAGGTTTTCTTTCATGGCAAGACAGAATCAGCTTATATATCAAGTGTTTCCTGATACAAAACTGATTAGACCTTAGAGAAAGTTGTAGGAGAAGATTAAGAGATTTCCTTCTCTGAAAGATGTGGTATAGAAAGTAAGGAAACTAATAAAGAGTTCTTTCATCTCTGGGATTTCTCTTTGTTTCCAAAACTGACTAAAAGGAGTTGGGAAAGATTAATGAAGGGGAAGGACACTGCATGGAATGCAACTGCAAAATGGTGTAAACACTGTGGGATCTTATATAGGGGTGCTTTAATATCAAGATGATGATTGTGGCATAATGGACTAAGATTATTTAATAACCCTAAAGCATCTAAACTACTTACAGTAAATTCTAACATGCTATCCTTGCAACTTTTAGAAACAGGATGCACTCGGTTCCGGAAACTGCACTGAAGAAAGCCCAGATCATTACGGACATTTGGTTGGTCTTCAGCAATGTGTCTTGATTTCCAGTACTCCCCCATCTTATAGATTGTCTTCTGCCACTTGTGATCTGGAGGGCTCTGGTCCAGGATGTGTATGGTAGCCCATTCATTAGTGGTGTCCAGGTTCATGTCTAGTTCTCTGTTAAACCTAACTACTTGTGTGCTAACTTTATCAAGTTTTGCTTTGACATTTACATCCTACAAATTACATGCAAACTGTAAGCAGATATTTTGAGATATAAATGTATATCATGTTTGGTGTTCAAAGCACATTTCTCCATCTCTTCTTTACTTGTCACATTCCATCAATAACAGGAGAACCAGTGCTACCAGAGATGACAGCAGGGCTGGCTTAAATGAGAATGCCATTCAAAGTCATCTACATCTGGAAACATGGGAAAACATAGGTAATTTCATAGAATTATCAAATGCTGGAGTTAGTAAGGACATTGAAAATCATCCAGTTCCTCATCTTCAGTTGGCAGATGGGGAAACTGAGGTCCTTGCTCAGAGCCCTGCAATAATAATGGACTAGAGTTTTAAATGCTAGGCCAACACTTTCTTCTCAGCTGTACCGTTTTCCCTTTCATCCTTATGAATACTTCTTTTCTATTATGGGTCAGCTATTTTAGAAAACATTTTGAAAATATAAATGCCATAAAAATGTGTTATTTAAAAAAAATCTGTATAAGTTACATTGAATTAGGACTGCAAACCTTACACTTATTAAAACCTCACATATTTCGTTACATTTTTCACACAAAGCTCCCAAAGTCCAACAACCTCTGCCTATGGAGTTTTTTTTCACCTCACATGATCCCATGTGAAAGCTAGCAACCTGGCTGGCAACTCTTCATGATAACTTGGTTGGCAAAGGCAATCGAGCAAATCTGTTTCATTACTTACTTAATTAAGCACGTCACTTATTACAGAGTGCTCCCATCTATTTCTTGCTTTGCCCATGTAATGGCCTTAAGAGGCACACAGGAAAGTATTAATCTTCCCATCATAGAGATGAGAAAGCAACATCTTAGAATAATTGATTTGTTCACAGTCATGGAGCTGGTCTATAGCAGAGCTGAGCTAGTACCCAGGCTTTCTCACTGTTGGTTGTGTACTCCTTTTACGCTATCAAATCATTGTCATCCTTACGACCATCATCATTGCCACCACCACCAGCATCAACACCATCATCATCACATTTCTTTCTCCGACGATAGTAACTTTTCTAAGATCAGCAGATCTCGATATATAATAGCATCTCTCTTACAGTACCGTTGCCCCAAACTTGCCTCTTGGTTGCCTAGGAGGTTGTAGGGAAGATGACCACACCTAACTATGTTTTAGGGACCCCATCCTACCATTAACTCCTCAATAGCAGTTAACAGTAGGATTGACATTTAGTGTATCCCCAAACCATACTTCCTAAAACATCTGAAGAAACTGCTGACATTTTTGGATCACAAGTACCACAGTGAAAATTTTTTTTTTTTTTTTTTTTTTTCCTTGCGTTATGCGGGCCTCTCACTGTTGCGGCCTCTCCCATTTGCGGAGCACAGGCTCCAGACGCGCAGGCCCAGCGGCCACGGCTCACGGGCCCAGCCGCTCCGCGGCACGCGGGATCCTCCCGAAACGGGGCACGAACCCGCGCCTCCTGCATCGGCAGGCGGACTCTCAAGCACTGCGCCACCAGGGAAGCCCCACAGTGAAAATTTTGATGGCAAAATTAGCAACTCAAAATAATTGGTCTTAAGCAACTCTAGTCCTGCCTTTGGTGTTTCTTCAAGGAGTCCCATCCCTCAGTCGTTGATCCTATATATCCTAGTCCCTCTACCCTTCGGTGCAGCTTCCCAGCCACTGAGCTTGCCTACTCTTTGTGGCATACCTTTGGGCTCTCCGCTTCTCATTTTACAACTAACTACTTAGTACTCATGCTTTTATCATTTTCCCCATTAGTGACTCCAGTGACAGGGAAATACATAGACAGAAACGTGTGTACTCTTCATATTACCAGTATCCACTGATCGGCCAAAAGACAGGCTGAATCAGACAATAGATCAAATTGGGGAGGGGGGCATTGGGTAAAGATGGTCAAAAGGTACAAAATTCCAGTTATAAGATAAATAAGTTCTGGGGATGTATGGCATATTTGAAAATTGCTAAGAGAGTAGATCTTAAAAGTTCTCGAGGAAAAAATATTTGTAACTGTGTGAGTTGATGGATGTTTATTAAACTTATTGTGGTAACTGTTTCACAAAATGTACATCTATACAATCAATGTTGTATACCTCAGACTTATACAATGTTGTATGTGAATTATATATGACACTCAATAACACTGGGGGAAAAAAAAACAGATTAGGCAGGAATACATGGGAAGTATCCATTGGCTTAAACAAATAAATCTCCCTCCCTCCCTTTGTTCCTGTTTTCCTTCCCTCCCTCCTCTCAGGACATATTTACTGAACATCTGTTCTGAATATAGCAAAGTATGAAAATGATAGGGAGGTAACAAACTAGTTGGAAGACAAGTCTTACACACTGGGATAGGGAGAGAAGGACTTGGTTATTAAATAAGTTTGGGAATGTTAAGTTAGCAGGGATTGTAAACTTAAATACCTTCAGAGGCCAGGCAGGTCATATGAATGTAGTGTAGTGTGAAGACAATAGGGCGAGGTGGCACCTGTAGGCCTCCCGTTTGCACTTCTGAGTTAAAAAAAAAAAAAAAAAAATGCCACTAGGGGCATTAATATCCTGAGACAAAGAGTTTTAGAAATACTGTTCTAGAGAGTGGGGAGTCATTGAAGAATTCTGAAATGGACATAATATCATTAAAGGCATTTTTTTTGTTTTGTTTTTTTATAATTTTTATTTATTTATTTTTGCTGTGTTGGGTCTTCGTTTCTGTGCGAGGGCTTTCTCTAGTTGTGGCTCACGGGCCAGTAGTTGTGGCTCAGTAGTTGTGGCTCAGTAGTTGTGGCTCACGGGCCTAGTTGCTCCTCGGCATGTGGGATCCTCCCAGACCAGGGCTCGAACCCGTGTCCCCTGCATTAGCAGGCGGATTCTCAACCACTGCGCCACCAGGGAAGCCCTAAAGGCATGTTTTGAGGGAGAATGAGAAGGAGGTAGAGGACTCAGTATGAATTAAATGTAGGGAGACAACATATACCAGTTAGTGTCCAACAGTCCTGGTTATCCAGCTGTAACTATTAATAGTGTGCCCCTTCACTCTCACAGGTGTCCTGATCTGGACAGTAAAGATCACCCTAGTGGGCTATGTCAGCCATTTTTTTGGTGAGTAGAGCCCCCATTCACAAGGACTCCAACAGGCTCCTGTTAACATTTAAGATAATTTCTTAGTAGGAGGTCCTCTACCCCACCCATGGCATATCATAGTTTAGGTGTGGTTGGAGAGAGTGCTCACACACAGGAGAACAACAGAAGCTGACATTTCCAAGGTGCTGTGATGGTGGTAAGATTGACAAGTTTAGGTATTGGTATATGGTAGTATAATCACAGGATGATGTGGGGAAGGACATTTATCAAACAGGGAGTGCTGATTTTCTCAGGGGAATGGGATTGAATGGCGGAAAGGGGAAGACTGTGAATTTTTTTGTTTATATGCTCCTCCATTGGTTGAATTATTTTATATGAGTATTACATTGGTAAAATTTTAAAAGACCCAATGAAATTATTTTATAAATATAAAGAAGGCTAGGTTGGGTCCATATCCTGTGATATGCTAATAGATTTGTACATATGTAAGTATTTGAACAGATTTAGATCATAGTATCTTCTTATGACCTTATTTATTTCTTTATTTTTGGCCACGTGGCTTGCGGGATCTTAGTTTCCTGACCAGGGATTGAACCCACACCCTCGGCAGTGAAAGTGCAGAATCCTAACCACTGGACCGCCAGGGAGTTCCCCTGTTGCAGTATACATTTTAAAAATTCTTTTGGCTGTGTGGGATCTTTGTTGTGGCATGCGGGCTCTAGTTCCCTGACCAGGGATCTAACCCAGGCCCCCTGCGTTGGGAGCGGAGTCTTAACCACCGGACCACCAGGAAAATCCCGCAGTATACTTAACCTTTAGTTCTTAAGGACTAAAAAAGTGGATACCAGTACCATCTGTGAAAAGCTGTATCAGATAACATCTCTATAGTATAGTTTGCAAGGTGAATATTATAATCTTTTTTTACACACGAGGAAAAGGCTTCAGAAAGGCTCAGTGACTGATCCAGGGCTACACAGTTTATAAGTATCAAGTTGGAATTCCCATCCAAGTCTGTTGGTATCAAAGCCCATGCAATTGTAAGTAAACAGTAGAAGACATATGCAGCAATATTAGATTTTAAAACTTTCAAACATGGGGCCTAAGTACAGCTATTATTCATTCCAGCAGGTTGCACTGGAGAATATAAAAAATATTTCTGAAACTTCTTTCAGTGCTGTTCTCTAAAAAGACCTACAGCTTCGGGGTAAGGTGGATGAGTGGTAGACTACATCTGACATTGTTTGGTCATTGTCGTAACAAAGGTATCTTTTAATGAAATAATTGTATCAGGACTGGATGCAAGTTTGAATTTTTTTTCTTGTTTATTGATATCTCAAAGCACATGGCTATTAAGTAATTCTCAGACCAGTCCTATAAGGATAATATTGATAACACTATGGCATACTCTCAGAGATGTCCCTGTCTTTCAGTCTTCTACCAGATGCAAAGTATGTCATTCATAGAGTCCTGGTTTATAGACTGTTCGTGGTCATACATGACTATGAAACTCCCAGTGACTTCTGATCCTGGTTTGTCTACCTGCACGACCTTGGGAAAGTCACTTATATTTTTGAACCTCATTTCCTTCTCATGCAGGAACTACAGCCCTTCAAAAATTTCTTCTCTTTCAGGCATTTCTGGGACTCCCCAGGGGAAATCTTACTTGCTTGTGAATCATCCTGGACCACAGTTTACTTTTTATGCTCTTGTGGTGAATCCTAAAGCTGGATCTCTGATGCTACTGTTGCTCTTCTCTAAGCTTCTGTCCCTGTTGCTGGTATTTTTCGCCACCCAGAGCCCATGTTCCACCCTAGGTCAAGGCTTGTCATAGTGAAATAGCCTGTGTGAATGGTTCCTCTAGAGCTGTAAAGTGTATAACCCGTTCATGTATGACAAAGCCCTAGTTAAGCCTAACCTAATAGTTTGCTAAACATGCCCAGACGTGTCTAAATCTCCCACTAGGACAGTAGAAGTGATGAATGTTTTCTGCATATACAAGTGTAAGTTGTTGTTACTATTATAAATATTAATTTGTGACAATTTGGAATGAGCTTTATCAAGGAACATAGTTTCTCCTGGTTGAGGAGAAATACTTGGTCATATGTGACTTAGGTGGGTTCTGTCACACGCCTTACATGGTAGGTTGGTAAAGGACCTTTCATTGCCCCTTAATGACCTTGTAGTCTGTGGTTATATGTCTATCTGCGTGGTTAACCCATGCAGGTAGGTTAATAAAGAAGGGTGTGGACCTTAAAAGGTCATCTCTACAAAAACAGCACTGCTGTTCCATTTTCAGTATTCTGACACTGAGAAAGTTGAAGTTCAAAGACACAAGTTAGAAGAGAGCAAAAGAATAAGAAAGCAGAGCAAAATAATTTTTCTAGATTTTACATATATGTGTATAAACATACATACATATACAAAGATTAACCCTAGAGTCTGCTCTAAAGAACTAAAGTTATTGGTGCTTTTAAAAATAAGAACAAAAAAAAATGTGAAAACTTTAAAATTAAATTCCAACATTTTCAAACAAGTGCTGCCTGGGAGATCACGCAAAGCATCCAAAGCCTAAATTGAATGTATGTTGGCAAGAGCATCTTCACATCTCTCTAAATAACTAGCTAATACAGTCAGTATTTTGCACCTCATCGAGGCCTGGCACTTATTTGCAAAATGTTCCAGTCAATTGTCAACTAAAAAGAATGCAGAATTTCAATCCTTTTTTGGGGGAAAAGCAGGCAAAATTTTCTCTTCTCCCAAAGAATGTTGCATTGCAAAGGCTGGAATTCTCCAGGGACTGCCAAGACTGCTGTCAGGTGTAATCTAGCCCTTCAGCATTTTTAGGATAAAGGCAGAATCAACAAGAAAACAAAAGATGTAGCCATTCAAAAAAGAGGTATAGATGCACCCATCTGTAAGCTGCTATAATTTGCTATAATTAAGCATTTTATCTATCCTGTTGAAAAAGTTGTGTAGAAAGTCAAATACGAAGCACGTAAAATACTCTGTTTCTCTTTTCCTTATTCTTTTGCCAGGCCTCTATTTATCTGACCAGAATAGAAGTTCATCAGTCACTCAGCCTTTCATTTAATGGTTTATTTATTTAAGAGAAAGGCAAGTGATCACAAAAAAGTATTAGCTGCACAGCTTAGCAGTCAAGGAATATATCATCTAGCAGAGGGGAAGAGATAGTACTGACGCTATTGTAGTACAGGATAGAGAAGAGGCACCATGAAAGAAGAGCAAGTGTCTGTAAGCGTCCAAAAGAAGGATACATGGATGGAGATTGGGGTCTCATTTTTTTAACCCACCTACATTACAGGCATTATTCTTAGTGTTTTACACTTTAAACACTTTAACAACCCTATATGGTAGGTGTTATCTCCATCTTATAGATGAAGAAATTGAGACTTAGAGGTTAAAATCCATTTGATAGGTCCCCACAATAGATAATACGGCTGATACTAGAATCCTCAGGTACCTCTGACTCTGATTTCTGACAGAAAGGCTTTAGGGGACACATCACAGAGATGGGGGCATTCACAGGTTCTTGAGGATTTGGTAGATGTGAACAGTGGGAGAGGTGAGAAAAGCTTCTTTCTTTTTTTTTTTTTTCCCTCTCCCGTTGCGGAGCGCAGGCTCCGGACGCGCAGGCCCAGCGGCCGTGGCTCACGGGCCCAGCATCTCCGCAGCATGTGGGATCTTCCCGGACCGGGGCACGAACCCGTGTCCCCTGCATCGGCAGGCGGACTCTCAACCACTGTGCCACCAGGGAAGCCCGAGAAAATCTTATTTCTTGAAGAAGAAATACTGTGGGCCTAGGAGTTAAAGTTTGTTTGGAGCCCAGGGTAGGAGCAGAGTTTCTGTATGTATTGAGTTGGGACCATAGCTAGTTTCTAAGTTTAAAGCTTGGTAAAAGTGGGGAATCATTAAAAAGCAACACATGTAGGCTTTTAATTTTAACATAAAACGTACAGGCATGCATTTATTTGCCAGTCTTTTCCTGAAGAACCAAATCATTTTCTTGGAGTATGAGTCTGCTGATTGGAGACCCTGCCCAAAACTTATGCCTGATTAGATATAAACCAGTTTGGCTTATTTAAAGTGGAGCAAAACTAGGAGACACCTGAGAGCAGTCTGAGTCTGATATTTTTCTGCATTTTTATTATTTATTTTCTCAATCTGTTATAGCTGTATTGCCTGTTTTTAATGGGACATCATTCTTTTGTTGGCTTTTTTTTTTAATCAAGCATATAACTCAGTTTTCATAGAAACTATTTTCTTTCTGTACTTATATTTTATCAGTTTCGTGTTTAATTAAATCACATAATTGCAAAAACAAGTAAGACTGGCATAAATAGGTTTGGACAAGCATGTAGCTAATTGGTGGGAGAAGGGCACAGATGTACTGTATTACTTGCTAGCTCAAAGCGTTTAATCATCCATGTTTTACAGAGGCCATCTTTTACACAGGGAGTGGAGAATATTGATCTGATGAGTCAATTAAATAGAAATATTTAAAGAGAACTACTGTTGCAATGGAAAAGTAGGAGATAACGTATACTGGGGTCGGCTCTTCTAGGGCCTTGAATGCCAAGCTAAGTAGTTTAGTCCTCATTGATTAGCCATTTTTGCCATCCCCACAATGTTGGGATTGTGCTCAGAGCTGTGGCCAGGGAAGATTAAGTTAGATACTGCCTAGAGAGATTTGGTAGAGAAAACAGTGAGAAGAAATAGTACAGTGGCAAGTGAAAGGAGAAAAGGGGATGGATGTGAAAGATTGTGGGTGTAGGATAAGTAGGACGTGACAGTGGATCAGATGTGAGTGTGGTATTCAATGTGCCTGTCTCATTAAAGTGAGTAGTAAGTAGGAATTTGCTACCCTGACATGATATAGAACTCCAGGGACTTTACTAGTGCTTTTGACTTTTTGTTCCATTTAGCTTTAGTCATTGTGCAAACCATCCAAGTGGTTGCAGTGGTATCTATTGCAGCAACCCTCTGCCCATCACTGTGTGTACAACCTCTTCTGTATTTAGCATTTTTGTATATTATTTCCTGTTTGTTACAGTATATACCCTATTTATTGCATTTGATACTAAGATGCACTTTTATTTATTTATTTGCATTTTTGCATCTCTAAAATCAGAATGCATCTTAAAATGTCAATGCATCTTGATATGCATGATAAGTCAAAATTTAATCAGATGCCTATTTTTCCTTTCTTAGTATTTTTTCTTCAAAAAATAGCTGTGCTTTATAACCAATAGCATCTCGCCTCCTCAACCAGGTTGCAAAATCCAGGGACGATCTTTGGCTTCTTTCCTTCTACATTCTTTATGATGCCTTGCACGGTGCCAGGCACGGAGTAGACCTTTAGTAAATACTTGTTAACTTATTGTTAACTTAGGTTAGAATCATGGTAGGTAGGTTCATAAATAAGGCATAGTATAAGGACTTAGAAACTGTAATATTCTGAACGTCAAGGAGACTTCCAAAATCTTTTAAGAAACTGTAATATTCTGAACTTCAAGGAGACTTCCAAAATCTTTAAGGAGACTGATAAAATATTCACAGAAATCACAGTGTGAGCAAGAATTAACTCGGTTGAATTAATTTTTAAAAAATTGTCTATGTTGATTAGCTCTCATGATACCAAAGGAATTTTTGAAGGGGGCTATTTAATTTTCTTTCTGTTTGTATTCTTATGTATGAATATATCAATTATTGGACAAGAAAAAGTGAAGAGAGAAGAAAACATTCAGATAATAAAGTCATCTAGACTCTACAAGACAAAAATATTTTTAATGAAGTTGACTGTTTCCAAGGTTTGTCTTAGTCCAAGAAGCCTGAAAGAAAAGGAGCCAGATGTCTGAGGATACATATATAAAAGGCATAGTGATATTTAGGCAAAGGCAAGAGGCTGGTTAAGCTGTATGCTAAGGAAGATGGTCAAAATAAGCATGGATTATCTAGTAATTTCTTCAGTTTTTCAAACAGAATATAGAAATTGCTTTTCTTAGAAAAATTACTGGGTGATGGAAATAGATTTTAAAATTCTCTGCTGATATAAATCATTAATGAAAATATAGTGAATAAGAATTTTGAGAGGAAAGATACTTGCATTATCTACAAATGTAAGGTGCAAAATAAGGATTTAGCACACTGTTTCCAGGTGGGAGTAAGGTTTTTGGAGCCTGAGGACAAAAAGTAAGAGATTACGATGGTTGTGGCTTGACTCTTCCTCTGTTATGTCATAAAACCTATACCATACTGGAAAATCAAACCACATTTATAAAGTGTAACCTTCCTAGAAAAATCTATCCCTTGTTGGGAGTGGACACAAATTTCCCCATGAGTAGAGTCTATGCCAGACCTGTCAGGAAAATGATAGTAGAAATAAAACCATAAGAAGAAAATCTTTAATAAGAAAATGTTTAGTGACGCCATAGTATGTTATTGATTTAATAATAACGAAAAAGGAAGAAATGCTTTTTATTATTTATCCTGACAACTTCACTTTGAATTGACTTTTCTAGGGTTGTCAAAGATTAAATAATGCTAAGAAATCAAAACATTGGTCAATTTCTTGATTATTGGTATGAAGAGATGATTTGTTGGCATGTAATTAATAACAAATTTTGACCTCCATGATAGGAAGGTTTCCCAAACTTTTCTGCACATTGGAATTACTGGGGGATCTTTAAAAAATACTGTGTTTGGCTCCCACCCCCAGACATTCTGATTTCATGGGCACAGGGTATGACCTGAGCATCAGGTTTTTAAAAAACTTTCTGGACCATTCTAACATGCAACAAAGTTTAGGAATCACCTCATTGCCAGTGAAAACATGTATTGCCTACTTTTTGTTTTGTTGACATGAGAACTCCCACTGTTCACTATGTAGACTGAGAAACTTTTTGATATCAAAACACATGCCCTTTGCAGAAAGGGTAGTTTGTAGAGAGGGGCGCTTTTGCCTGAGAGGGTGATAAGGCATGGGCCAAAGGAGAATATTCTGAGCATGGAAGATTATGGGAAAGAGTTAAAGGGTCCTGATACCTAATGAAGAAAAGGGATATTTCTCCCTTTCCCGAGTTTGGACTTTCATGAAGCCTCATTCATTTGCTTAATCTTCTATAAAATATATATCCATATTCAAATGTCAGTTCAAAATATATTAAAAGGTAAGTTTTGAATGTTTCACTATTCTGAATTATTTAAGCCTTGGGGAATAATCAGAGGTCTATTTCCTGAAAGGGAAAAACACTGCAGGTTGTTGATCATTGAAATCACTACTCTAGGTAGATACATATTGTATCTTTGTTGTCTTTAATTTCGATGATTCCCTGAACTAAAACTTGTTGTAATACTGCCCTTCCCTATGACCCTGACTATTCTTTGGCTAGTTCTGTGACAAAAAGAGCAAGACAGTAATTTCAAGATGTATTTCCTCCATGACTCTGCTTTTGTGACTTTATTGATCCCAACATTATCTGAACTCTTTCC
>NW_006772053.1:545170-545919 GCF_000442215.2 Lipotes vexillifer
GGTTTTGGGATATCAGATGAGAAGGAGTTATTTTACTATCTCTTGAAGAATAACATCGATGAACTATTTTTGTCCAATGCAGCATAAATTGCTTTTATCCACAGTGGATTCCACCCAAAGAAGGCAGACTCTGATTACTGGTTATTAAGCTTTTTTTTTCCTGCCATATGTCTGAATGGAAACGTGGCAGATTTTCCTTGGTTTTCAACAAAGTGTTTTCTCAAACCGCAATGAAACGAGTTGATTGAAATGCCATAATAACAGTGGTGGTAGTAGATTGTTGCTACTTCTTGATAAAACAGAGAAATGGGGCTATTTGAAATCAGGATAAGGCCTTGAAACCAAAGATCAAATTTGCTGTTAGTCTAATCCTAGCTAATAAATGAGCAGTGTTTGCTTGATTGGAATCTCTTCAGGACAGGATATTAGTTTCCTATCTCCTGAGACATACAAGAAGCATCAAAATGAAGAAGCAATGGCAGGGCAGCACTTGTGTTAGGTGATGTTTGTGTTGGCTGTACTTATGCAGGAGGAAAATGTCTTCTTTTTCCTGTTTAGTAGCATTCCCAAGCCACTTGGGGTGATATTTAATGAGGCTGGGTATCAGCCCAGGAATGCATACAGGAGAATGCATTAGCCACAATTTGTCTTTTTTTTTTTTTTTTTTTTTTTCTATGCGGGCCGGGGGCCTCTCACTGTTGTGCCCTCTCCCGTTGCGGAGCACAGGCTCCAGACACGCAGGCCCAGCG
>NW_006772053.1:546052-560572 GCF_000442215.2 Lipotes vexillifer
CAGGCTCAGCGGCCATGGCTCACGGGCCCAGCCGCTCTGCGGCATGTGGGATCTTCCCGGACCGGGGCACGAACACGTATCCCCTGCATCGGCAGGCGGACTCTCAACCACTGCGCCACCAGGGAAGCCCCACAATTTGTCTTAATGCTCTCTTCACTCGTTCTGTTCAAGAGACTGATGTATTCTGAAGAAGATCACCTTGCTAGGAGTGCTGATCACAATGGTTTCATTAGACTTCCTGAGGCACTGAAGTGGACACTTTTGATAGTGATGTGATGTAATTGTTTTATTCTCAAGTCTGAAGCTAAAAGAGTTTATCTAAAATTAATGAGAGACTTTTGGGGGCTTCCCTGGTGGCTCATTGGTTGAGAATCCTCCTGCCAATGCAGGGGACACGGGTTCGACCCCTGGTCCAGGAAGATCCCACATGCCGAGGAGCAACTAAGCCCGTGAACCACAACTACTGAGCCGGCTGCAACTACTGAAGCCCTCGTGCCTGGAGCCCCTGCTCTGCAGTAAGAGAAGCCACTGCAGTGAGAAGCCTGCGCGCACTGCAATGGCAAGTAGCCCCTGCTCACTGCAACTAGAGAAAGCCCATCATGCACAGCAACGAAGATACAACACAGCCAAAAATAAATAAATAAATAACATAAATAAAATTTTAAAAAATAAAATAAAATTAATGAGGGATAAGATAATATGTAAAATCAAAGTCCTAGAGTCTTGGGCATCATGCAAACTGAGACTAAAATCATAATATGTTATTTGACTAAGTGCCTGAAATTATGGGCAAGGGGCATATTTTTACCTCAATAAATTGGATTAACTCTGTATATTCCTTTTTGTTTTTGTTTTTTCCCCAAAAATTTATTGGCCACTTATATTTGTCTTTTTTTTAATTGTGGTTAAATATACTTCACATAAAATTTACCACTTTAACCATTTTCTTTAAAAAAATATTTATTTATTTATCTATTTATTTATTTATTTATTTATTTATTTATAGCTGTGCTGCCTGGCTTGTGGGATTTTAGTTACCTGACCAGCAATTGAACCTGGACCCTCAACAGTGAGAGTGCAGAGTCCTAACCACTGGACGCCAGGCAGTTCCCCACTTTAATGATTTTAAGTGTTCAGTTCTGTGGTGTTAAGTACCTCACATTATTGTACAACCATCACCACTGTACATCTTCAGAACCCTTTCATCATCCCAAACTGAAACTCTGTGACCAGTAGATAAGAACTTCCCATTCTCTCTCCCCTCAACTCTGGAAACCACTATTCTAATATCTGTCTCTATGAATATGACCATTCAAGGTACCCCATATAAGTGGAATCATATGATACTTGTCCTTTTGCATTATAAATTCTTTTTAAGCATCTGGTTTCATAAAATCATATGGTCATCACCATTTAGACCAGGAAGAGAGCAGTTATGCCAATCTACTTACATGGATAAGGGAGGCTGATTACTAGAAAGTTAGCTAATTTGCTCTGCTGACTTCTAGTCCACAACATTTTATCCAGTTTAAGTAAAACACTATTTGTACCTATATTCACTTTCATGACATTTGTGCTGAGAAAGTCTTCAATATCTTTTGCCTACCATCTCTCTACTGGTTCTATCTTATGCTCTCTCTAAATAAATTAACATTAACTATAATGATGTTGAAGATAGCTAATATTTCTTGTGTGCTTACCATTTGACAAGCATAATGATGTGTTATATATGTATTGATCTCATTTACTCTACACAACATTTTATAAGGTAGGTGCTCCAGCTGTCCCCATTTACAGATGAAAAAAATGAAGCATGAAAGGTGAGGTTGCCTGCACTTTGCTGTATAGCTAGTAAGTGGTAGAGCCAGGACACTGAATAACAAAATTTACCTGGTTGATATTTAATAAATAAGAATTCTTTGTTAAAATGAACTAGACTTGCACAGTCTGTTAAACTTAAGGAAACCTTATATGAAATTTCTGTTTTTTACCTTTGTCAATTATTTTATTTTCCTTGATAATTCAATTCCTTAATATATAAAATGATTACCCATTTAGCATAATCAAAGATAATGTTAAATAGGTTAAATAAGATAGTTAGCAGTAACATTCTCATGTATAAAATACCTTTAAAAATAACTGTGTTGGGCTTCCCTGGTGGCGCAGTGGTTGCGAGTCTGCCTGCTGATGCAGGGGACGCGGGTTCGTGCCCCGGTCCGGGAGGATCCCACATGCCGCGGAGCGGCTGGGCCCGTGAGCCATGGCCGCTGAGCCTGCGCGTCGGAGCCTGTGCTCCGCAGCGGGAGGGGCCACAGCAGTGAGAGGCCCGCGTACCCCCCCAAAAAATAAAAATAAAAAATAACTGTGTTGGGCTTCCCTGGTGGCACAGTAGTTGAGAATCTGCCTGCTAATGCAGAGGACACGGGTTCGAGCCCTGGTCTGGGAAGATCCCACATGTCGCGGAGCAACTAGGCCCGTGAGCCACAACTACTGAGCCTGCGCATCTGGAGCCTGTGCTCCACAATAAGAGAGGCCGCGATAGTGAGAGGCCCATGCACCGCGATGAAGAGTGGCCCCTGCTTTCCACAACTAGAGAAAGCCCTCGCACAGAAATGAAGACCCAACACAGCCAAAAATAAATAAATAAATAAATAAAAAGCCAAGCATTTGAAGCCCTTTAAAAAAAAAAGTAACTATGTTTTTTCCTGTTCTGCCCCTAGGTTCTTCAGAACCATTTTGTTTTTGTTTTTTGTATTTTTTTTAGATTCCATATATATGTGTCAGCATACGGTATTTGTTTTTCTCTTTCTGACTTACTTCACTCTGTGTGACAGACTCTAGGTCCATCCACCTCACTACAAATAACTCAATTTCATTTCTTTTCATGTCTGAGTAATATTCCATTGTATATATGTGCCACATCTTCTTTATCCATTCATCTGTCGATGGACACTTAGGTTGCTTCCATGTCCTGGCTATTGTAAATAGAGCTGTGGGGAGTGGGAAGGGTAAGCTGGGATGAAGTGAGAGAGTGGCATGGACATATATACACTACCAAATGTAAAATAGATAGCTAGTGGTAAGCAGCCGCATAGCACAGGGAGATCAGCTCAGTGCTGTGTGACCACCTAGAGGGGTGGGATAGGGAGGGTGGGAGGGAGACACAAGAGGGAGGAGATATGGGAATATATGTATATGTATAGCTGATTCACTTTGATTTAAAGCAGAAACTAACACACCATTGTAAGGCAATTATACTCCAATAAAGATGTTAAAAAAAAAAGAAGAATCCTTCTTAAAAAAAGAAAAACAAAAAACTATGTTTGATTCCCATCTGTATTTATGTCTGTAAGTATTATTATACACGTATGTTAGGCATTAAAGAAATTAGTGACAACAATACCTGTGAGAGATGTATAGCACCAAGTTAATCACCAATCTGGGTAAAGCATTACTCTGATGATGCTTTTAAAGTACAAGAATTTAAAGTTTTGCATTCTGAGTCCACATTCTTAGACAAGTCTGCAGCACCTATCAGTCTATGATTTTTTTAATTTAATTTTTATTTTATATTGGAGTATAGTTGATTTACAATGTGTTAGTTTCAGATGTACAGCAGAGTGATTCAGTTATACATATACATGTATCCATCCTTTTTAGATTCTTTTAGATTCTTTTCCCATATAGTTTATTACAGAATATTGAATAGAGTTCCCTGTGCTATACAGTAGGTCCTTGTGGATTATCTATTTTATATATAGTAGTGTGTATATGTTAATTCCAAACTCCTAATTTATCCCTCCCCCCACCACCTTTCCCCTTTGGTAACCATAAGTTTGTTTTCAAAGTCTGTAAGTCTGTTTCTGTTTTGTAAATATGTTCATTTGTACCACTTGTTTTTAGATTCCACATATAAGAGATATCATATTTGTCTTTCTCTGACTTACTTCACTTAGTATAATAATCTCTAGTCCATCCATGTTGCTGCAAATAGCATTATTGCATTCTTTTTTATGGCTGAGTAATATTCCATTGTATATATATACCACATCTTCTTTATCCACTCCTCTGTTGATGGAAACTTAGGTTGCTTCCATGCCTTGGCTATTGTAAATAGTGCTACAGTGAACATTGGGGTGCATACATCTTTTCAAATTATGGTTTTCTCCAGATATGTGCCCAGGAGAGGGATTGCTGGATCATATGGTAGTTGTATTTTTAGTTTTTTTAAGGAACCTCCTTGATTTTCTGTCTACTTTATTTTGGTTCTGCTCTTGACTTGCTTTCAGTGGAAGCCAAGTCTGCCTTCTGTGTCTCAGTCTTATGGTTCTCTCAATCTCATCCTGCAGTCCTAATTGGATGGGTCAGTGGAATGCCTGGCCTGTCAGGAGAGTGTAGCTGAACAATTCTCAGCCATGAGGTTGGCAGAAGAGGTCATGGGTTATTTAGTGATTGACAATCTCTCTCTCATATGGAGTCAAATCTTCCACATCAGTGTGATCAGTAATTAGAATTCCATTAGTCACTTCCTCACTGGTAGCTCAACTCCATACACAGCATCTCCAAATACTCATCGTAGATGCATCCTTTGTAACAGGCAGCTGGAGTGGATCCTGCTCCAGACAACAAATGATATGTGAATTTGGATGAAGTCTTTTAACCCCTAATATTGGGCAGTGTTTTTTCCTTACTCTGACATTTGCATTAGGACTGGATCAGTCCTGGACCAGAGGGAAGACATGATGTTCATGCCTGGTTCTCCAGAAATTAGCCTAACGCCTGAAACAGCTCATCATTGGACAGAACTTTTAGATTCCCAATTTCTATGCTTACTTTCATCCTATAGTAATAGGTGGTTATGTCACAGGGCTCTACTCCCATGCATGCCTCCACCTCCCACTTCACAATTTCTTTCTTTAAAATATTGTTGCCGTATGATTATGTCCCCCACTTAGTCATCATAATTTTTCTATAATGTATATATTGTTTGTAATGTGTCATTTTCCTTTATATTGTTACATTGTAAACATGCTGTGTTAAAGTATGTTAAATTGGTTTAAACAAGTTTCCTTTTTAGGTGCCTTTAATTTAGCTCAGATTGGTCTAAATCCACGAAGAACCATATATTAAACACTCTTGAGTAGCTTCTATGAAAAGAAACTTGATTTATGATGTTTAGTATTATACATTATACAGTTTCTTTATTTTTCACTCAGTTCATCATGCTGTGAAAATTCATGAATATTTAACTATTAAATGAAATGCAAAATTTTCATTATCATTTTATTGAAAACTTGACATCTTAAAATAACGTACATACCATTAGTATTCTAATGCATTGTCACCTTATTGAAAAATGCTGCTAAAAAACAATACAGCCATTCAGAAGAAAAAATTTTTGTCCGCCCAAGGCTATTAACTATAGTTCTACACATACATTAGTGACAAATAAGTGAAGCAGCCAATGCTCACAAAAGATGTCACTAAAATGCTAGGAAACAACTGTAACCATAGAAACGATCTCACACTGCAATCTGAACATCTTTTGTCAGTGTGTGACTAGAAATGAGATGCTTAAAATCATTAGACTATCAAAAAACCTGAACATCTCTTCATTGAAATTTACATATTTAAATATTTTGAAACCTGCAAAAACTTCAACATGATACTTCTATAAAATATTGTTTCAGCTCCTAACCCTCAACTATCAGTTTAGATATAACAACAAAAATTATACATGAAGACTTACAATTTTTCCCCCTCTATCTTTAGGCTACATGCATTGTCTGAGGAGCCTAAACAGACACCCTGGAGAATAGAGGTTAGCTCCAAGGGCTGTCTACCTTCCTGCTCTGAATCTTCACAGTGGTGCCGTTCTTCACCTTTCCTTTCTCTTTTGAACAATCACTGGCTTAAATTGTACCTGTTCCAGCAAGACAGGTTTGTAGGTTTCATAAGCCTTCATGACAGTAAGTACAAAATTGTCTTAGATAATGAGATATTTAAATAAAAGATTTGACAAACCAGTGTAGGAGAGCGTGAGTTTGGATAAATGTGGAACAGCCTTTGCAACCTTGGATATGGAACTGACTTTTTTACCTTGTCTTCATTTTCTCAGAAACTCCTGAAAGGTCTGGTGATTTAGCTGAATGCTCTGCATTTAAGGGGCAGTAGAAGCTATTTTCCTTGAAACCTCCATTTGAAACTGAAGGTTAAGAAGCTCCGTGAACAGCCTAGAGTATTGAGACTTTACTGTTTCTAAATCACTCTCCCTACCCGCTTTCAGTCATCATCCTCACAACATGTTTGAAGGCCCCACAATGTGCTAGGCACTGTTCTAGGCACTTGGGACACATCAGCGAACAAAGTAATGTTCACTGCCTTGCGGAGCTTACATTTTAGCAGGAGGAGACAGGAAACAATGAACAGAACAAATAAATATGATGTCTATAATATGGTATTTTTTCAGCACCTATCATGTGCTAGGCATTGTTCTAAGCCTTTGAGATCCAGCACTGGGCAAGATAGGCATGGATGGCCCCTGCTCTCCTGGAGCCTTGGTTATGGAGGAATCCAAAGGAAGTATTTAGTAAATACATGAATGCATAGATAGGGTGCTTAATCTTTGAGGCTTTAGCCCTGGGATCATCAAGGGGCCTCTCCAGCCATCCATGTTATAGGCAGTAAATAGGACATAAATAAGGAAGTTTCTTGGAATAATTCTCAGTGGTTGACCGGGTATCTAAAATATAGTATTCAGTTGTCTGTACATTTCATCTCATCATACTTATTTTTCCTGATTTGCAAATGCTCTTTTCCATAGAAAATGAAAACCTTATTCTTCATGAATAATTTCTATTCTCCCACTGCCAAATAACAATAGTCTTTTTTTCTATAAATCTGTATAAATCAAGCTTACCAGAGATTTAAAAATAAATATATAATATGTTAAATATATATTGGCGTGCATATATATCAATACACACAGAGTTATTTTGAATACTTAATGTGTGCTCAGCATCATGCCAAAAATGTCATCCACATTCTCACACTGAAGCCTTAAAAGAGCTTGTTGAGGTAGACATTGTGATCTTCAATTTCCAGGGGAGAAAAACTGAGGATTAGGATAGTACTGTCGTCCCTCAGGTTCCAGAACTCCCCACAGATACCAAAATCCATGGATGCTCAAGCCCCTTATATAAAATGTGTAGAACTGTGGGCTCCACCAACTGCAGAAGATGTAGAACCTTGGATATGGAGGATTGACCATATAGTAACAGGTCAAAGGGTGCATAGCTAGTGACTGGTATTGCTGGACTTGGACATGAACCTGTCAGACTTTGAAGTCTATGCACGTAACCATCAGTTTTGAGTCAGGGAGAGAGATTGAGGGACATGGCCTGCACTTTGTCATAGCAGTCCTAGAGCTTCTACTACCTTCCTGAGAGTGGCTCCTTTCTACACACTGCATTCCAGGGGTCAGATCAAAGAACAAGAGTTTCTCCTAATTGCTTGATAATGACCTTCTATACACAAATGTTGAGAAATCTTGAAGTTGTAAAGGACCATGAGGATATCTAACTCCTTCATTTTATTGATAAGCAAATGGAGATTTTGAGTTGACTTGAATTGCCTGATTACCACACTAGCTAGTTAGCAGCAGAGCCTGGTCTGAATTCAGGAATTCTGTCTCCCACACATGTCTGTTGCGTGTATGTGTGTGCGTGCACAAATATGCAGATAACCAGTACAGATGCTCACACAGGATATATGCTCTCTTTGTATATGGAGAGTTCTCGGTTTGCTTAAATTTAATTTCCAGTTTAAATTTTACTTCTGGAATAACAACCTTGTTTTTCATCTGTTTTATTTAAACTGCCACCAGTAATGTCACAAGCAACCTTGATTCACAGGAGGGCACTGGAGGCGGAACTAGAGAAATGACTTTCAGTCTCACTCATCAAGCCTCTGTCTCTCCCCAGCCTCTCAGTCCCTCCCACAGAGCCCATATTGCTGTTACACTCTGCACCATTCCAAACCCCTCTGTTGAGAAACAGGGCTGTGCAGATTCACCTGATAGTATGAATTCATTCGTGTTTTATAATCTATATATTGTAAATGTGTATGCACACACGTATGTATATTCTGTATGTGTATATATAATATATATATCCAGTAAGAAGGCCCACACGTGCAATCTCCTTCTTCCTTAAAATATAAATGTGGTACTAAATAGTTACTATACCTTTTGAGATAATAAAGACAATGCTACTGAGTTTTTGAAAGCTCTTTAATGATAAACGAACAAATGAATAAAACTTAAATAAAAAGGGCACAGCAGCTTACTCTTTGCCATGCTAAGAGTGGGCTTTGATTGTATCCCTCAATCACCAGAATGATATTGAATCTAAATTGTAAGTGGTTTCTGTCCACATGCAATCCAATATTCAGCTGTTTGCTTTTCTTCCAGCACTCTGCGGCCCACCCATCTCTAACCCGAGGGCAGGAAGCACTATTAATCATTCTTTTGCTCTTCATTGAACTGGATTCTTCTCAGAGCCTCTGGCCCCCCAGGGCATGGGGGAAGCCTGCTTAGGCAGACCACCTAGGATTCCAACAGAAAAGTGGTCAGTTTGAATGCAGGTGATTGGTCTCCTGCTCAGGTTTCTGTTAAGACCCATTAACTCAACGTTGATGGGCACTTCAGAGAATTAACTCCTTCCTTCCCAAGCCTTTCCAGGCTCTGAAGTCTTTGAGTGTTCCAGGAGAATTACTGCTACGGCGTCCTGGGCACCAGCAGTTCTGGTTCTGATGAGAGAACGCCACCCCAGAAAAACTACAGGGTAGGGTCCAAATCAGGGCCAAGAAATCCCAGCAGGTACCTCTTAGAAAGCTGAGAAGTGCTCTGTATTATGGAATTGAAGATGTAGCTTTTTGTAGGGGCTTTGGGAAGACTCCTCTGTTATCTCAGTAACTCCCTCCATTAGTTTTACAATGATTGAAAATTTAACATTACAGCTTTATTCCTTTTTATGTAAGATTTTGTCTCCTGTAAAAATGTAAATACCCTTGGGAGAGTCAGCATATCAAGTCTTATGAATGAAGTAAACCTTTGAATGAGAGAGCTGACCAGATTCCTTCCAAGTACAGGCTTTGGAAGAAGCTGGGGAAGATGCTGAGAAGCACGGATGGAGTAAGGGCAGGTGGAGGTGCCAACAACAGGAGAGAAGGAAGAAAGAAGGGAGGCTGGATTTGCGGAAAGCACTTAGTAAAGGCTAGGAGGACTTAAGGATTTTAGGAGAAAGAGCACAGAGTGTGAGAGAGAGAGAGAGAGAGAGCAAAGCACCTGTGAAAGGGGGAGGAGAGGAGGGGAAGGAAGGAAAGGGAAGGAATGAATTTATCCATAGATGTGGGGTAACTGAGGGCTTGGAAAGGACCCTCTGTGTGTCCTGCTGTGTCACGTGAAGCCATGTCCCTTTTGGCCTTCAGGTTTGCTTTTCCATAGAAACTATTGAAACAGTATTGTGAGATATGCCAGGAGCTCTCTCTTAACTTGTGGTTCTAGTGTAGTCCATAGGAACTGTTTCAAAAACTCTGGGGGCAAAAGTCTTTTATTTTTCTTCAGTAAGACCTGCATTTCTCTTTTGTGTCTACTCCTGGAAATTTACACAGCCTAATTGAGTTGTAGGTCTGAATTCTGTATCCAATGAGGATAAATCTGGGGATTGGTTCCTGTAATGCTACATACATAGTGTGGTTATTAACAAGTCCCACACAGACTATAGTAGTACTGATACCTATTGGCCAAGTCTTTTCATCAGCCCCCATGGTCCTCAAGGGCAGGATGGTCATCTTGAAGAGAGGATGGAGGGAAAATGGCTAAGCTTAGAATGCCCAGGATTATCCTGGATCATCTCAGAGTCATTGCTCTTAGAGCTTAGCTCTTTCAGTCACATATACAGATGTCCCCCAAGGCACCCACAAGCCCAGGCACACTGCATCAGGGACGGTCTAGTCAACCCTTCCTGCCAAGGGCCTGATATACCTGTCTGTCCATTATGTGGATCTGTCCTCCAGTTGTTGGGTAATTCTTCCTTCCCAATTCTTGAAACCCCAAAAGTCTCCTTACCTCCCTTTCTTTTATGATAAGGCTAACCATCCAGTTTCCCAGGAGGGGTTCCAGTCCTACCCACTTTCATCACTTCTGAAGGTGGGGGGTAGGTGGAGCTAAATTTTGTGGCTCAGAGGTGAATTATCCTCATAATGATCATCAAAGAGTCTTTTCAGCATCTCTTCTCACTACAGCTTAGGTTAAAAGTACAAATTCCAGTGGACTGTCCTACTTTAGGGACCTCCATGGGTAATTCTGTTAGTACAGCCTTGAAATCCCTCTGGTGGCACTTGAATAGACATCAGATTTGAAGTGCTTCTGTGAGCCAGGGCTTCTCAATTTTAGTGGCTCTTTATAAGAATGGTGATAGCGTTTTTTTCAGTTGGGAGAGATTTGAAGATTTTCCAATCTAGGGCTAGCAAATAGGCTTCAGAGTGATGCTAATTTCCTCCCCCATGTCATACATTACTAATCAATCATAGAACTCTTTCCTGATGAACCCCTATTCAACCTTGAAATCCTTCCCGATGCAACACTCCAGAAAGACACTTCCAATTGATCAGAGTTGATAAGTTGAAGCCTATTTGCCATCCAGATCTAGGCCGATCTCTTTTCTATATGAGAGAGAGGCAGAGACAGAGACAGAGAGACTCAGAGAGAGGAAGGGGAGGGAGGGAGGAAGGAAGGAAGGAAAGAAGAGTAAGTGCCTTGCCAAAGTCATATAAGCTTTTTCGGTATCACCGAGGGTACAATTTGTGTTATGCCAGCCTTTAACATTTTCATTATTTAATGTTAATAGTTTTTGCTTCACAGAAGCTTGTATCGTAGAATAAATTCTCCTTAGAAACAGTCTTGTGAGATAAGTTGCATAATTGTACAATATAAAGGATCTGAACCCCATCAGAATGAGGGTTTTCGCAGACGTTTAGTTTCCAGACAACCTCTGTGTCACTGAGAGCAGAGCTAATAATCCCACAGGCTCACTTAAAAGCTGAGAAGTGATGGTGTGATTAGGTTGCAGTTCTTTAATATTTGTGAATGCCTGAATGCCAAATGGACTCAACTTTAAACTTTCTGCTGTCACTCTCAACAGAGAGGCTGAAAACAGGTCAAGTGTGTGGGCTCATCCTTCAGTTATTTTGGAATTAATGGTCCACTTAGGCTGGGTCTGCATAATGCTACATCAGCTCACTGAAAGATGAAAAATTAGGTCAATCACCTAGCTATTTTGATGCCCAATGAAAAGTCATCAGTGTGTCCATTGTGAGTGTTAAGCATAAACCACGGAAATCTATGATTTGTGTTATGTATAGACAGCAGATATCATCAAGATCTCTGATCCAATAATAATACATTATATTTAATGAGTACCTTTTAAATACCGGGCTCAGTGCTAAGAACTAGCACTTTAAATATATTATCTTATTTAAACTTCACAATGCTATGAGGCAAATACCATTTTCTTTGTTTCAGAAATGAGGAATGAGAAGCACATTTATCTTTTTTATTTAAAATATGTATTATATATTTAATAAAAAATTCTTTTATACTGTGGTTAATTGTAAGTCTAAGGAGTTTCTATTAGAAGACTTATCAACTAATAGGGTCTTAGCACTTAACTGCCATTGGTTTGGTGTCTAAAATTCTTCACAGTAAAGGGTGAATTTATAAAAGCAGCCTGGAGATCTGGAATGCCAAGGTCATTCAGGAGAATTGAGACCTTGGTGGGATTAGGACTCCTTATCTTGAGTCTTCCATTTATTTACACCCCATATGGTTTGAAGCCACAGTGACAGATTTAGGCCCTGTTTGCATTCATCCAGCTCCCACTTAGAGGAGCTGTGTCATATTGGTGCCACGGAAGACTACAGAGAGCGACAGTCTTGCCAAAATCATCCGTAAAAAGGTACTTATTGCCAACCGTTCAACATTTTTTTATACACATGAAATGACTAAAGTAAACAAGGAGGGAAGGCTTGCAGGGAAACAAGTCAAAAGTTGTCAGTCAATAAGTAATTTAAGAAGAGGAGCATGGAAAGGAGATATGAAAGTACTATCACTTTGCCTTCGTGATGATAGAGGAGGTAGTATGTCAGGTGGGTGTGCATTTGAGTCTCAAATCATCTTAACATCTGAAGAGAAACTCCCTCATTTACCCCAACCAGTTGCCTCCTTGAGTAAGTAATAAGTTCTGACAGTTGAGGCTCCCTCCAAAGTCTGGAGCTCAGATAATAGCTGAGCACCTCTCTCTCTTTTCCCAATTGTATACTTTGGACATAGATAGATCTCCATGCCAAGTCTCTTTCTTGGTCAGGACATGGGGACAGTGCTGTGAGTAGAGACTTGTCTTAGCATGTAAGGCTTATATGAGACGGTATGTGCTCTGGACAGGGGCATGAGGATGGTGGTAAGTGTGTGTGCCTGTGTGGAAAAATTCTCAAGTCCAGAGATGCAACTGAGAAAGAATAGGCATGCAGCCTAGGAAAGGGAAGTATCACAGGAAATATAAACTAGGCAAGACCCTTATGACATTGAGTTTGATTCCTAAGAGATATTTGGTCAAGAGAATTGTTTGGCCAAGTGAAATTAGACAAAAAGTCTTCTTTTCCTTTCCAGATCAAATTCAACTCCCTAGCAGTCTGAGAGATGCGTAAGATACTACCCGCAGTATGCTTGTTCAGAGTTTTGGAAAATCTTGTCTTCCAGTTGCCTAGCATGGAAAAGCCAGGGATCAAAATATGTCAGCATGATAAAAAAAAATGATGTATGCAAACATGGATGTTTAAAACTCAGGTACAAGTTATTATATTGATGCAGATTAACCATCCTGAAAATTAGAGAGTGCTGCTGACATCAGTCTATGCAAAGAATTGCGTACCTCAGTGGCCGGTTGGTCTCAAGTGCGATTGTGATTCATTTGCCAAGAGATTTAGCCCTTGGCTAATGGAAAGGAACAGACAAGGAAGTACAAGTAATTTATCAAATAAAAATGCTTCCAGTGTTTTTCACTTAAAAAGTAGCTCAGTGATCTATAAATGGACTGAACTTGGCTGGGTTTAACTTTGCCAAATATCGTCATAATCTTTGACTCACTGGTGCTATACGAAGCTACAGTTTTTCCATCATGGGGACATGTTCTTTTGGTGAAGATAAATGCTCTTTTTTTTGGTGCTTTTCACTCAGCTCCTAGCCTTTCTTTCTACTCACTATTTTTCTAAGCATGAAGTTCAGCCACTGGAGATTTCACTGATAGCTAAGTGCAATCATAGCCTTTGGAGGATGGAAATAATTAAACTAGATTATATTCATATTTCATATCTTTTTATAACTTCATATACTTTAATACACCCACAGCGACAGGTAGAAGTGAGTCAAGATTTCCATAAAGAGACATTTCACCTTGTGTCTAATTGAAAATGCAAAATAAGAAGTGAGTTTTAAAGATGAAACCACGGTGGGATGAAGACTCTGGCATATGAATGAGTTTTTGCTCCTCAGAAAAATTCATAAATGAACCTATTGTCTAATATTATAAAATCTCATTTTTTTGTTGTTGGGAGGAGGTAAGGGGATGGATCTTATTAGTTGGACAAATGTCTCAGTGTTCTCAGCTTGAGTTTTCTCATCTGTGAAATGAGATTGGATTAGATTATTGTAGTTCTCCTCTAGTTTTAAAATTCCATGATTCAGTCATAGAAATGATAGAAACATTCTACATAAGAGCTGAGTGCCCTGGAAGGAAGCACAGTTTTCAGAAGATGCCCCAACTTACTTTGTGATGTTCATTATCAGTCCTGTTCTGGTATAGTGATTGGATTATTCACATCTATGAGGAACAGAATCACTGTCCTTTGGACAGCGCTTGGTAAAATAAGTCTTATCTTCTACGTTAGTTCCCTAAGCAACACAGTACACGATGTGTGAGAGACTTTAGCTTTCCACATTTCACATTTCTGTTTTTCTAAGGGTAACCCTGGTCACCTTAGTGTGCGTTCCTGAGCCGAAGGAGTGAGCCCCAGAGAGTTCAGAGAGCTCTGCCTAAAGTAAGGCAGCTCACAAAGAGTCTGTGTGCCGCAAGAGAGAGACTTGGACCTCTTAGCACCCTTATTAGCAAGGTGATGAAAAGCCATCAGTACCTTTTAGTGAGAGGAGAGGTGGTGAGAAAGAAATGATCTGATTTGTATTTTAGAGAGAAAACTCTGGCATAAAGTAAAGAACAAATTGGTGTAGAGATAGCCTGCAATAAGCAGCAACCAGCTAAGATGCTATGGAAATAGTCCAGGCAGAAGATGAAAAGGAAAATAAAGTGGGACCAGTGAAGACTGAGAGAGAGAGAGGGTGATGACTGCAATAGTAATTTAGGGCACGGAACCACCAATTTTTAGTTGTTTCATGCATGTGGAAGGTCA
>NW_006772053.1:560582-573398 GCF_000442215.2 Lipotes vexillifer
GTATCTTGGGAAACTGGGGAGATGGTCGATGTTTGGGTAGAGAAAATAATGGGTTCAATTTTATGGATGACAGATAAAAATATAGCAGGAACGGTCAAAGGAGAGGAGTAGAGGGAGGAGGGGAAATGTTGACTTTAGAGCAGAGGAAGAAAAAGGAACCAAACAAGAGAAGGTGGAGGCCTAATTGGCAGGGCTGTGGGCTTCACAATAATTCTGGGGGCTCTTGTCATCTGCTGCCCTTGGCTTGCTCAGCTGATTCAACAAACACATCACACCTCAGGGAGCTTACGGTATGGGAGAGAACTTTGGATGAGCTAGTGTTGTGCCTCTCTCCATATTCCCGATGCCAAGCATGATGCCTGACAAATGGTGAGCCACTTATGCTTATTGAATAAACGGATAAGTTAATTAATGAAGTTCTATCATAAAATCGTATAAAACATGATATAGGACCATTGAGAAAACAATGAACTATATTTGAGTGGAGAGTAAAAGTCAGATAATATTTAACAGAGAATGTGGCATTTAATCTCGGTCTCGAAGGCAGAGAGTGGCTGAGAAACAGTTGAGATAATGGGAATGCATTTGTCAAGGCATGTTGGTATTGAAGTGAATCTATCTTTTGTTTTAAACTCTTGAAGAAGGATGTCTTTTTAGGACAGTGGTTTTGAGCTCTGTTTTAGTATATGGATTAGCACATGACGATCATTTTTTTTTTTCTTAAAAGAACATGCACACTTGAAAATATGCTTCTATTTCATGGTTTGTAGGATTGCTATATTGTTATGCCTTTAGCATAAAGTAAATAGAAATGGTGTGCATAATTTCCCCCACTTAAATGAAACAGGGGAAATAATTCAACTAAGTTATTCCTTCAGTCAGTGAGTGAATGACGTATTGATACTCTTATGTGAACAACAGCGTCAATACTGATGAGTAAACCCTGATAATATTTGAAGACCTTAGTTTGGAACGAATAAGTGTGGACTAAATTAGCCTTGAAAAACTACTATTAATTTTTTTCGATAAACTGTAGAGCTGAAGAGCCATGAATATGCGTGTTTTCAGCCTTCCTCCTCTCAGCCTTCACATATTGTAGTCTAGAAACCTATCCTACGGTATCAACATTCTGATATCTTGTTGTAATTTACTCATACAAGACAAGAGAAACAAGACTTCCCAGACTATTTTTCACATATGTTCTCTTCTTTAACTAATCAAATATTGTTTAATATGTTCTATGTGTCAAGTATAATATTATGTGTCATGAGGAATATGCTGGCTTCCCAGGAACTTGCAGATCAGAAAGATACAGAATTTACCCAAGTGAAAAACAGAAGCAACCAACAAATAAAATTTGTGATTCTGATTATTAAAGTTCAGTAGAATTCCCAAAGAAATAAGTTTTCCTTTGAGCTACTTGCCTGTTGTATGTTGGTAACAGGCACCTCATTGCACCCAATAGCCTAGTATATACAGCTGAGAAATCTATATTTTATTCACCTTCTGCTCCTGGATCACTACTTACCTTCTGATGTTTTTTTTCCAGCAGTTGCTTTCATGAACACTTTCAGAAGGCAAACAAAAACAAACATTTATTAAGTACTTCCTGTGTACTTGTCACCTTGCTAGTTTATGTTGGAGAATTCGGAGATGAAAAAGACATAGCCCCTGCCCTCCAGGTGTTTTATTTGGGAATGAGAAGAGTGGAAGTAGGTTGGGAGTTTAGATAAGTATTCAAATGACTCTGCTCTAGGCAGACCTACTAGAGAATGGACTTGAGGATATGGGGAGGGGGAAGGGTAAGCTGTGACAAAGTGAGAGAATGGCATGGACATATATACACTACCAAACGTAAAATAGCTAGCTAGTGGGAAGCAGCCTCATAGCACAGGGAGATCAGCTAGGTGGTTTGTGACCACCTAGAGGGGTGGCATAGGGAGGCTGGGAGGGAGGGAGACACAAGAGGGAAGAGATATGGGGGCATATGTATATGTATAAATGATTCACTTTGTTATAAAGCAGAAACTAACACACCATTGTAAAGCAATTATACTCCAATAAAGATGTTAAAAAAAGAAATTCTTGGTCAACCTGAAACATAAAAAAAAAAAAAGAAAAAAGAATCACCGAGGAAGGAAATAAAAATGCTATGGGTGAAAGCAATAGTCTCTCAAAACAGAAAAATCATACTGAGAACCTTCAATGTATCGGTTACTATGGGAAATGAAAAGGCAGAGGACATGTGTCTCAAAGTCTTCATAGAAATAAAACAATAAAAATGAGAACCCTAGGTATTTTTTATTTGAGTGGATCATGTAAACCTTTAATTTACTTGTATAAAGCATCATGTTATGCCTTGAAAGGCCCAGTGACATATCATGTTTGATAAGCCTTTCCTACCCACTGCCTGAGCTCAGAACTCAGAGCAATTGTCTCTCTCGTCTGAGACTCAGGTGTTTCTCTGAGAGCAGATAGCTCGATTGTCCTCTCCTCTTTTGAGGTCAGTGACAGCTTTTATTAGTGCACTGCAGCCAGTTCATTTGTAGCACCTGCCACCTACCACCAGGTGTATGGGTGGTGCCCAGTTCCTGTTTGTCTCCCCGCTATGACTCCTGGGGATAAATGCGGGGGAGCAGCTCTGTGTGGTTCACATAGTAAGACCACGACTCACAGGCTTTGGGTAGACGATTAAGCTGCCAGTTTGAATCTCTGTCTCTTCATAGGTCCGGCCTCCAAGCTGTTTCAGAAGTTCTAGGGATCCAGCTGGACATTGCAGGTCAGCCTCAGGGGCTCCTCAAGGACGTTTACAGGTCTAAGAATCTTGACCCCACCCTCAGAGAGAATCTTATTCAATTGGCCTGGGCAAGATATTTATTTATTTATTTTTGATTGATTTACAATGCAGTGTTAATTTCTGCTGTGAGTTTTAAATGTTCCCCGGGCGATTCTTATATGTAGGCAAGTTTGAGAACCACAAAGTGCTCTCTGTGGAAGCCTCTGTGTTCTGGGAGCCCTTCCTCCCTGGTTCCGAAAGAGCTTGACTACTCTTCTAGGGTGTGAAGAGTAGGACTTTACCAAGCCCTACTGTTCTAGGGAGAATCAGTTAGAATATTTGGGATCAATTTTAAAATATTATGTAAATATTTTATTCACAAGTCAGTAGCAACTCGTCAGCTTCCCTTGATCCTTCAAATGACAAATATTTCTTGGGTAGGTATTATGGCAGCTGCTGTCCCAGGTCAATGGGATACAACCATGAGATAGACTCTTCTGCTAACAAGAAGCTCCATGGTATGGTAGAAAGAACACTGGCTTCAGAATCAGAAAACCTTTGAGTGATGACTTCACTACTTACCTTGTGTGACTTCTCAAAAATTGACTTCATCAGGATAGACCCCTCCTGGGCCTCAGATATCACATCTGTAAAATTGAGACTTTAACACGTATTTCATGGTGCTGTGCATTAGGACTCAAAGTCATACACAGACATGACTGGAAGAGGTTATCAGAGGCAGGATATTCCTTTTCTGTAGGGGAAAAATAAGGCAAATCAACAAAAGTCTTCTAAACTCTCTTTCTCGGTAACTAGAATGATCTTGAGTTTTTAAGACATCTTGAAATACTTTAGAAAGGGTTTTAAGTCATCACTGTTTTGATATTGCCAAGAGGTTAGTCTGAGTGTCATTGCCTTTGAAAGCAAACTTTTAAACCAAAAGATAATTTAATCATTAAATGGCAACTTGGTCCAATAAGCAGGAGTTAGGCAGTATCAGCATGAATTTCAAAAACCTGCTAAGAGCTATAAATATAGCCTGCAATATTTTGCAATATCTAAAGTGTTTGGCCTAATGTTGAACATGCTCCATTGTTCAAACCAGCTGTGTTCTTTCACTCTTTCGTTTCTATAAAACTAGGATAAAGGCTGTCAAAGCAATCGCAGCAGCAGCAGCAGCAGACTTTCTTGCTGAAAAGTTCTGTGTACATAGTACATAGCAATCTCAAGATGGAACTTTGAATGTTTCAAACCAGAACAAAAATCTTCATCTAATTATAAGTGAACTATATTAAGCACAAAAGGCAATTTCAAATTATACTGAACAAAGTTACATTTTACTCTTTGCTTTCAAAATGCATTTATCGCAATTTCACAAACTAATTGCAAATTCATTTTGCTTAATTTTCTTAGGTTATTTCTTTTATTGCTTTCAAGTGCTCTGCATATTTCTCAACCATCAAAATCCGTAAGGGAGATTTAGAGGAGCTTTTCTTTTTTTTTTTTTTTGTTAATTTGTATTTAAAATTCTAGAATAGGAAATGAATCATTCTTTTCATTTCTTACTCTTGGATTAATGTGATGACCATTAAACCAGTTTCAGTTATTATAGACACATTCAAAATAGAGGGAGAAAAAGTTACCCGTGATGAACACATTTGGAAAACTAGATTTGGAGAAAGACATTACAGTTTTAGAGACAAACTCTAATGGAGCTGTGTGTAAGTGACTTCCATTTATAGCTACATGATTACAGGTCTTTGTGTAACTTTGCATAGGTTCTTTTTTTTTTTTTTCGGCCGTACGCGGGCCTCTCACTGCCATGGCCTCTCCCGTCAAGGAGCACAGGCTCCGGACGCGCAGGCCCAGGGGCCATGGCCCACGGGCCCAGCCGCTCCGTGGCACGCGGCATCTTCCTGGACCAGGGCACAAATCCGCGTCCCCTGCGTCGGCAGGTGGACTCCCAGCCACTGCGCCACCGGGGAAGCCCTTGCATAGGTTCTTAAACTGAGGTGGCTCTTCATTTTCTACGAAGGTTGATTATCTACTACATAGATTGACTGTGGCAAATGTTCATCTAAGGCTGGTTATTTCACTCTGTTTACTGTAATTCCAGTTTGTCTTTCCAGTTGCATACTGTGTCTAGGATAAAACACTTCTAAACTAAACTATAAAGCTCCTGCATTCCAAAGTCTAATACAAGTTGATACATTAAAAAATATTTTTGTTGTTTTATATTTATGACCTGTCCTCCTCTTGCACCATTAGTAGGGATGGTGAATAGTGGCTAATGTGCAGAATGTACGATTTTGTTTCAGTACTTTCACAGACAAAGGATGTTTCTGGAAGGATTGAATACACAGTTTAATGTGGACTTTATTTGGTGTCATTCTGAGGAAAACGTCAGTCCCTAAAGAGTCTGCACTCTCGTCTTAGAGGTGTGTGTGTGTGTGTGTGTGTGTGTGTGTGTGTGTGTGTGTGTGTGTGTGTGTGATGTGGGTGTGGGTGTGGGTGTGGGTATGGAGAGAGGAGGTGGGGGGAAATGGGGTCAGTTCTGTATTTTTTCCTCTGCACTGGGGCAGATAAGATAGCTACCAGCATTGGATTTCCAGGCCCACATGTTTAATAGTATTACTCTATCTTCCTGTGACTGAGTAAATTGTTTATGTGCTTGCTAATTAATTACCCTCAAATAATAAGATGTGTGTGTGCTTCATTCTGTACTTTGTGGATTTTAGCAGTTTTTGCTTGAAGGGGAATGTCATCAAATTGTAATAATGACCTACATTTACATAGCACCTTCAATACTCTCATACTAAAGGAACCTAGAATACTTTGAAATTCCCTTGAATAGATGGAAAAGCTATAGATATCTTTCCTTAAATGTCCTAACATATCATCTTGCCTGTAATTAAAATACAGTCATTCTTAAAACATAGCCATAGAAAGTGAAAAGTATTATTTCCTTGGTTGGAGTTGGAATTAATCAAGGAGTTTTGGATTTAAGGAGCTTGTTTAAAGATATAGAGATCAAATTCACAATTATTTTGGTTCCATCCCTACTCTTGCTTGGCTCAACTCCTTATGGTCATCTAGTCTACCACGTATCCTAGAAGAGTCGCTCCCCTCTCCCTTTCCCTCTCTTCCTCCTCCTCCTTCCCCTCCTTCTTTAATAAAGTGACCTGATGCTTCCCCCTGCTTAGTTGATAGCCACAGAGTTTATGGCGCTGCTGTTAGTCAGCAGCTATTGGCTTTTTAGGTTCTTGCTGAAAGTATAATCTCTAGCTTTCTGTTGTCCAACTCTTCGCAAATTCTCAGCTGAAAGAAACAGTAGTCACACAGAATGGCCTGAAGGATTTCTAGATAACTCATTTCTCCAGATATTTAAATATTTACTTTTTTTTTTTTTTTTTTTTTGCGGTACGCGGGCCTCTCACTGTTGTGTCCTCTCCCGTTGCGGAGCACAGGCTCCGGACGCGCAGGCTCAGCGGCCATGGCTCACGGGCCCAGCCGCTCCGCAGCATGTGGGATCTTCCGGGACCAGGGCACGAACCCGTGTCCCCTGCATCGGCAGGCGGACTCCCAACCACTGCGCCACCAGGGAAGCGAAGCCCTTGTTGAGAGGTCAGAAAACGTTTTCTTAAGACTGTACCTTATATGGTTGGACCTTGAGAGATACAGTATAGAGTTTCAGAGTTAGAAATGAGGAAGGGAGGCGTTATAGGAACAGGGATGACATGAGCCAAAGGTGAGTTCAGGGAACAGACACTGACCCAAGTGTAAAGTGTATCATAATATTAATAGCAGCTTACCTTTAGAGGGTATATTTTTCACATCTTTCTCCTATATGTTATCACATTTGATCCTTATAACAGCCCTGTAGGTGGGCCCATGATTGTTGAGGACCAAGTTAATGAATTTATTCCTACTCATCGGGCAGTGGGGAGCCACAGAAGGTATTTCTTCAGGTAGTGCTGAATCTGAGTTGGACATAATGAAGGACAACCCAGCAGAAAGGATCTTTTGTGGGCTGGATTGTAGTGGGAAAGTCTGGAGTTGGGTAGACCGATTCTGAGGCTTCTGTGGTAGTGTAGGTTGGGAGTGAGAGAACACAGAGGAAGAGACGGGCAGAAGACACATTCGCAAGGGAGAATTGCAGGGCAATTAGAAGTGCCTTGAATGCTTCAAGGAGGACTCAGAAAGTAACATTTTGTGAAATTCTCTGCTCTGATCCTTCCTTAGAGTTAATTGTTCTTTGTGCTCTCAGAAGATTCTGATATTTAGCACTTTTTTCTGCCTTGTTTCCTTGTTATTTACATATCTGTTACTCTTATTAGGTTGGAAGTTTCTGTCAGAGAAGAATTATGGTGTCCATCTTGGTCTTCCTTTGGGAAGAAGCATGTAGCTTGGTCATTTGCACATAACTAGTATTTTATAAACACTTGCTGTATTTAACTGAAGTTTGGCAATGAGAGACAAAAGGAAAGCTTAAAACAGCAGGATTGGGGCTTCCCTGGTGGCGCAGTAGTTAAGAATCGCCTGCCAATGCAGGGGACACGGGTTCAAGCCCTGGTCCGGGAAGATCCCACATGCCGCAGAGCAACTAAGCCTGTGCGCCACAACTGCTGAGCTTGCGCTCTAGAGCCTGTGCTCCGCAACAAGAGAAGCCACCCCAATGAGAAGCCCGCGCAGCGCAACGAAGAGTAGCCCCTGCTCGCCGCAACTAGAGAAAGCCCATGCGCAGCAACGAAGACCCAACACAGCCAAACAAACAAACAAACAAACAGAAAACAGCAGTGTTTCAGGAAAGGGTTTATTTATTTATATTAAGAAATAAGTGAGGTATAGTAGAAAGAACATCCAAGTTGGAGTCAAACTTGGCTTAAATCCTGGCAGTACCAATTTATTTTTCTGTGTGACCTTGACCCAGCCACTCAGTGTTTGTTAGCATTATTTTTTTCTTATTTCTCTATTTATTTACTTTCTTAATTTTTTTATTAGTATGCATATATTTTATTTATTTATTTATTTAACATCTTTAGTGGAGTATAATTGCTTTACAATGTTGTGTTAGTTTCTGCTGTATAACAAAATTAATCAGCTATATGTATACATATATCCCCATATCCCCTCCCTCTTGCGTCTCCCTCCCACCCTCCCTATCCCACCCTTCTAGGTGGTCACAAAGCACCGAGCTGATCTCCCTGTGCTATGTGGCTGCTTCCCACCAGCTATCTATTTTACATTTGGTAGTGTATATATGTCCATGCCACTCTCTCACTTCGTCCCAGCTTATCCTTCCCCCTCCCCACGTCCTCAAGTACATTCTCTACATCTGTGTCTTTATTCCTGTCCTGCCCCTAGGTTCTTCAGAACCTTTTTTTTTTTTTTTTAGATTCCATATATATGTGTTAGCCTACGGTATTTGTTTTTCTCTTTCTGACTTCACTCTGTATGACAGACTCTACGTCTATCCACCTCACTACAGACAACTCAATTTCATTTCTTTTTATGGCTGAGCAATATTCCATTGTATATATGTGCCACATCTTCTTTATCCATTCATCTGTCGAGGGACACTTAGGTTGCTTCTGTGTCCTGGCTATTGTAAGTAGTGCTGCAGTGAACATTGTGGTACATGACTCTTTTTGAATTATGGTTTTCTCAGGGTATATGCCCAGTAGTGGGATTGCTGGGTCGTATGGTAGTTCTATTTGTAGTTTTTTAGGGAACCTCCATATTGTTCTCCATAGTGGTTGTATCAATTTACATTCCCACCAACAGTGCAAGAGGGTTCCCTTTGCTCTATACCCTCTCCAGCATTTACTGTTTGTAGATTTTTTTGATGATGGCCATTCTGACTGGTGTGAGGTGATACCTCATTGTAGTTTTGATTTGTGTTTCTCTGATGGTTAGTGATGTTGAGCATCCTTTCATGTGTTTGTTGGCAATCTGTATATCTTCTTTGGAGAAATGTCTATTTAGGTCTTTTCTGTCATATAACACGCCAATAATCAAATCAACCTTTTGAGGTTCCTGTAAGGATTAAAGGAAACATTTTGTGCAAATTGTCTAACACAATGTCTGGCACATAGGAGATCTTCAATGGTATTCATTCATGTACAGGCCTTGAGTATGTCTCTAGACAAATGGGAAGAAGATTGTGAGATGGAAAACGTAAGAGAAAGGAGAAATTATAGAACAAGTTTCCATAAGTTGGAGCAGCAGAGGAAGTGTTTTTGAAACAAAAGACTGGCAATAATTACCTTTAAACAGGCAGGAAGGAGAAAAGGAATAATGAACATTTAAAGAAATTCTGTCAAGTGAAGAATAGGGGTTTTAGGATCACCAATCTCGGAAATGTTGGAAGAAAGATTATCTTCTGGAGGTAAGGTCGGGGAGGGGTCGTAAATGGTGTTGGGTACTGGAAGGGAATAAATAATATTTGGAACAACTGCTATGGGTATTGGGGCAGGGAATCAACAAAACAAGAGAAGGATTGCTAAGAAGTAAGGAAGGTCTGTAAAGCCCGGATGGCATGAGTTTGCTGTTGAAAAAATTAGCAAGGCATCAAAAAGTGTGTGTCCAGGGCTTCCCTGGTGCCTCAGTGGTTGAGAGTCCACCTGCCGATGCAGGGGACACGGGTTCGTGCCCCGGTCCGGGAAGATCCCACATGCCGCAGAGCGGCTGTGCCTGTGAGCCATGGCCGCTGAGCCTGCGCGTCCGGACCCTGTGCTCCGCAACGGGAGAGGCCACAACAGTGAGAGACCCGCGTACCGCAAAAAAAACCCAAAAAACAGTGTGTGTCCGAAGTGTTACTGGTCATTTCCATTTATGGAGCTCTATCAGTGCTGGGCAAGATGGGCTCTCAATAGAGGAAGAGGACAACAGAGCTGGAAAACTGTGTGTGTATGTATGTATGTATATACATACATACACACACACACATTTACGTTCTGTCAAAGAAGCAGAATAGCTTGCTCAATCTAGTATTATATTATACCTGGAAAAGACCTTTAGAGCTTATGTAGTTCAACTGAAACTTAGATGTGAGAACTGAGTGTGACTTGCCAGAAATTGTTTTAGTAGGAGGCAGTATGTTATAATGGTTAAGAGAATGGCACCAGGATCTGACTTCTGGGGTTGGAATCCCAGTTGTGTGACCTTGGGCACGTTTCTTAACTATATAAAGCTTATCCAGTGCCTGCAATGTAGTAGTCACTCCATAAACGTTTTCTAGACTCAGGGCTCCTGATTCTTGTCCACTATTCTGTCTGCTACATGGGGCTGCCTTGTTGACTAACAGACCCCCTTGAGGACTGACTGGGTAACTGTAAGTCTCTTTTGGAACAACCCTTTTCTTTACAATCCATATTAAATATATTGGGCCCGTGTTTCATATGAATTTGCATCCTTAACCTTTGACACACCAAATTTTTTTTCAGTGTTCCTACTGAACTGACACAGTGGCTTCACAATAAGGATGATCTTGCTTGAAATACGTGTAATGAATAATCTTTGTATGTAATTTATGAAGCCAGTCCCATTTCTTTTGACCATATAGCTTTTACAACAACTCACTTGAAGACTAATCTCAGTTTTCTTCGTCAGAATTCTGTTCAAAAGGGAACACTATTGAGCATATTTTTTGACAAGGAGAACAAGGAACAGAGAGGATCAGTGAGTTTCCTGAGGCCAAACAGTGACGAAGTATGGGGCATGAAGCATGGATTATCCACAACTTACCCAGTGGTGTGGCTTCTCTTCCAATTATAACCTCAAGCCAACATGAGCTGATCTAGAGGCCTTGGGACATTGCATAGATGCTTAAGGTAGACCATAAAGCATTAAACTCCCTTTTTCAGAACCCAGAAATAATTTTTCTTTTCCCTACCTCTCTCCCTTCCATTTTTGTGGCAAAGGAAAAAGAGTTAGAAATTAGACCTAGCGAGGCCATTTGGGCCTCAGAAAGCAAGTCAATTGTTTGTGTTTTCTTCCCTCCAGAGATATTCTGAGGGTTGGTACACACCAGCCTGGAGGAAGGAAGGATCCATGGACCATCTCATTTCTGACTCAGTCAGCCAGCTGGGTGTTGAGACTATTTGCATGGCTTCCAATCCGTCAATGCTTGAAAACATTTACTACGGAAAGGATCGCTGGCTCAGGGAAGACATTTGTCTAATTCGGAACAGCACTTTACACTGCATTTCCAGATTATGCCTCTCCTTGAAAATGATCTATTACAGGAGGAGTTTATAAAATTAAACACTTGTCATTATGCAATGCAAAATTCATGAAGCAACCAAATGTCAGGGATCTACATATTTAAAAGATGGGAGCTTTAGCATTTCTTTCCTGGCAGGGATTCTGAGCAGTAAAAGGCCCAGAGAAAAACATAGCTAATCACAAAGCTGTTTTGGAAAGGACCAAACCACTCCTTTTGGGGACCTTGTTTTCCAATTGAAAAAAGTAATTATTTCTTTGATAAATATTTACTGAGTATCTACTATGTGCCAATCACTGTGCAAAGCAGGGGGCAACAGCAATGAATATAGGCAGTATTCCGGCTCTCATGGAGCCTACATTCTAGTGAGTGGTGGGCTGCAGGGAGGTAGGCAACAAACAAGTAGACAAATAAATGAACAAGAAAATACTTTTGATACACAAGGTTCCCTCCCTACCCACATACACTATTTTTTTTTTTTCTGTCAGAGAGAAAGGAGATCTGTGTCTTCAAACTACAGTAACCATTTTTGAATTGCCAGGGTGAAATCATACACGTGTGAACAGTTAACACTAAGCAACTATGGGGAGCAGAATACTACACTAGATTCAGAAAATTATGCAATACCAAAGGTGAAAAATAAACTAGCTGCCTGCAAAGCACTTTCCTTTGAAAAAATATAAACCACAGTCTTGACAAAACTGAACATCATCTGTCAGGACCCTCTAAGCCACGCTCTCTCGCACTGCACCTTCACTTCTAGCTCTGCAGGAAAGAGGAAGTAATAAACACCTGTCCCCAGGTTTGGCCTGTGATAGATGCAGGAAGATTAGGCAACTTCAGCATTTGCTTGCAGGCCCAATTACCTGTCGATTTTTTGCTCATGACAAACACTCCCTGCTAGAGGGACCGGGGACTTATAAGTCTGCCCCTAACGACTTTTTCACTGGGAACCACGCCTAGTGGCCCTGATTCCTCTTGGGTATCTGTTCCAGCAGTTTGAGGCCCATGAATATGCTAGAGCCTTCCCCTCAGAGCTCTGTTGTCACTCTGTCGTCTGATCACCAGCTCACATCAGGGTCGCCAATTGTGTCACGATATTGAGACCCAGCTGCTTTGTAACAGCCATTTTGATGCCAGGAACTTTTCAACATGGAAACGTGGCTTTGACATAATATTTTAACTTCTGACTTTCAGCGTTTTAAAATACGCATCATGGTGAGAGTTAAAGGTGTAGTAAGAATCGAGGGCGTTGGCTTCACATGTTAATTAGTAATGACACAACAAAGAAAACAGTGATTTTGTACATTGAAAGTGCCATTCGATGTCAAAACAGCTGTAGCAGAATGAATATGTCAAAGTGAACGCATCAAATCACGTCAGAAGTTCTTGGATCGTCCTCTTCCTGTCTTCACTACTCATCTAGGGCATGATGGAGGAGGCCTATTCCAGGAAACTCCTTAGTCTGAACATGATATGAGCATCCAACCTCAGCAACAAATCACACAGGTCAGACATCATGAGGCTCTCCTGCCATAACATCATGCACCTGTGTCAGAGAGCAGGGAGCAGCTACGGGGTGGGGCTGGGTGGGTGATGAGGCTATCAGGCCATGGCCTGTCAGCAAAATTTTTATGAGCATCTGTAGTTCCCTGAAAGTGGCCCCACTGAGGGAGGATCTCAGAGAAGAGGTTAGATCAGAGACAGGTGTGATTCATCTTAGACTGCAATCAGGGACAAACACATTTTGAGAGGAGTGAATGAGGCATTCCAGGGGGAGACTGTTGTACACAAAACATTCCTGTACCAGGAATGC
>NW_006772053.1:573460-585163 GCF_000442215.2 Lipotes vexillifer
GAATGCCAAAGAGATGAGCTTGACTGGAACTTGGGACATGTGTCAGGGAGCATGTGTTCTGTGAAAGTGGGTTAGAGTTGGGAAGGGGCTCACGTGTGTGAGGCTGAGAAACTTGGTGGTGCTGAGAGGCAACAAGGAGCTATTATGGCATTTTAACAGGTGAGCTACGTGACGGCCTAGTATCAATAGTTAAAAGACTATCCAAGCTTTTTTGTGAGATGAACTGGTACAGGAGTGGAATTAGAAGCCCAAACAACTGCCCTAAAGTTACTCCACAGCCCACGTATAAGGCAGTGAGGATTTAAACTCATTGTGCAGTGGCTGCAGAAGTGGAAATGAAGATGTGTATTTGAAAGGGATCAAGAAGAAGGAATTTCCAAGTCCTGGGGCAAGTTAAATATTGGGGGTAAAATAAGGGTAAATCTAAAATGAACCTAAGGTACTGAACTGAGTTGAAGATTGGGAATATTGTTGCCATTGACAGTAATGGACAGAATTGGGAAACGTGTCTGTCTGGGGGTGAGAGTCAGAGCCCAGAATTTACGTACTTACCATAGTGTTGATGGGACAGCCAAGAAGAACTATTCTGATGCAAAGGTAAATGGTGATATGGGTCTGAAAAGAGGTTGAAAAATCATGGTAGAAATGGAGGATTTGGGAACTATCTTGGTAGAATGGTAGCTAAAATCATGTGAGCAAATCATAATCGTCACTATCACCACCACCATTGCTATCATCATGAAGAATTGTATAAGGATACAGTGGGAGTGAGTAAATATATTTGTAAATTCACAAGCATACCTATGAACAAAATCCAAGTTCGATAAAGTCCCCAAAAAGGAAGACAAGAAATCAGTGAAAAAATGTAAAGACACTGAGTTATTTGAAAAACAGAATAAACAAAGTAGAGAAGAGAGGAGAATGCTTCAAGAAAGGGGTGCAGTCAGGATGCCACGATGAAGCAAGGAATTCAAGAAGAGGGAACAGAAGTGAACTATTTGCCCTAGAAAGGCTAACTTCCTTTTTGGAAAGTAGCGAGTTTACAGACAGGGTTAAGTAGGGAATGGCTGGAGAAGAAGTGGAGATTGAAATAGAATCTAAGTTTAAAAGGACAGAATCAAAGTTGGAAGGAACTTAGAGGTCATCTATTGTGACAACTTCTCCGTTTCAGGAATCACTTTTGAGATCGGCAGCCCTAGCAGATGTCACTTCCCCATGCTGGAAGGGCGCTTCCTAATTTGTCAGGCAGTCGATTCTGTATTTGAGCAATAGGATACTGGGTCAATGAATTGCTCATTTCCTTGAGATAAAATATGGAAAGATGCAAGCACAGAAAGTAGAAATTTGCCGGTAGCAGGAAACTATAGAGGGATTAAATCCCTATATTTATTTCAACTAGAAGAGAGCTTGTACATATTTAAAGGACATGAAAAAGAAGCATTAGAGAGTCTAGAGAGAGAAGGATGATAAAGCCTCTTAGAAGCCAGAGGCAGGAAGTGATCAGAGACACAGATGGAATGGTTATTTTCTTTTTATTTATCTACCCACTAACCAGTGCTTAATGCAGTGCTTTTAGCATAGCATGCATGTGGTAGAGAGATGTGCTGATTGATTAAATGAGAAGAAAAACATTTTTGAGACCCAGGAAAAGAAAAACGGAGGAATTCAAAATCAGATCTGGGATCTAACTAGTGATACAAATTGTGTGAGCTGAGGACTAAAAGAGAATTCAGAAGCATCACTTTTGGCCACTAAAAAGAAAATGGCTGCTGTTTTAGACAATTTTAAAGATAATGATTAAAAAAAAAAAAAAAAGCTGTCTTGACTCCTTTGTATCTTCTCCCAAAACTGAAGTAATAGGCAAGGCATTCGGATCAAACCGTTCCTCCTGGAGGATGAGGCATGCCAACAGAACCTTGGCCAGATGGGAGCTGTAGAAAAATCCTCAGAGGGGCATTTTGTTGCCCAGTCAGTTTGGATTTAAATCAGGTACCTCCAGGGTAAAAGGCCAGAGCTTTGCCAGTCAAGAACAAGGATGTAAGCTGCTGCTGCGTGAAACAAGTTAAGTTGCTCGGTTCCAGGGAATACGGTCCAAGTGTCATAAATGCATCTGTTTAATAATGCATATCAGTAGCTGTTCCAGAATTTGGGTGTCTTGCACTGCCTTTGTTTCCTCATTTCCAGAAAAATGAACAAACCCATGTCTTAGTGAGAGCACTAGATGGCAGCATAGGACATCTATTCAACTGCCTCTCACCACAGGCTGCTGGAATTTTGACAGATACAAAACGGTACCTGTGGTTTTGTGTATAAAACTGATATAACTGTTTGTACATTTAAAAAATGTAACAATAAATTAAGCATAAGGGAAAGGGGTTGCTAATAAATACAGTGTTAGACTGCATTTTTGTATACCAGGTGACGACAAGCTTGGGCATTCAAACCGGATTTGTGCAAGGCATGGGCAGGATGGGAAGCAAGTTGAAGGAGTTGCAACATGTACATGTTAGGTGGTTATAGCTTCCTTGAGGTTTGTTGATGATTTGTCCATATGCCTATACACAACACACAGAGGTGAAAATCTAGGAAGGTGAGGGGTGTGACATGTCTAAGAGCCTAGTTACAAGGGATTCTAGAAGGAAGCACTGTTCTGTGGCTCCCTAACAGTGTTTGGATGGGTGGAAGCTGAAAGTGTGAGTTCATTATATGTTTTTTTTTTAAAGGGGGACACAAATAATGCCTTTCCATCATTTCAAAAATGGACCCTTTATGCCTGCCCACATCCTAGTGTATCGGACTGGGCTCTGTACACACTGTCATCTAGGCCGATTCATTTTCTTGGTCAGAACAAGGTACAGTCTGAGATGCCAAAGACGTGGATTTGATACCAGGAAGGGCCAGCTGGCATGCTGCAGAGAAGAAGGAAGGCAAAAACTATTCCAGGCCGTATATGGTGAACCTCACTCAACCAGCAGTAATAGAGATTCTTTACCACACCTAGAAAAATAATTCGGAGCATAAATCCAATCAAGCTGGTCAGAAACATTGTCATTTTATTCCTTTTTTTTAATTCAACGAACCATTTATTATCTACGATGTGCCAAACATTGTGCTGGGCAAAGAAAGAGATCTAAAAACAAAACATAAACAAAAAACCCTCAAAACCCAAAACAGGATATAACATAATGTACAACTTAGTTATTACAAAGACAATAATAATAATAGTTACTACTGGCATAATGGCTTATAGTTCATGACACATAGATCCACAATATCTTTTTTTGGGTCTCACAATAACCCTGTAGTTTAGATATTTTTAAAGGTGACGAAACTGAAGTTCAGAATTAGTAATTTGCCTAAGGTCATAGCCAATAACTAGAACCAGTGGAATTTGAGGCTAGTCTTTTGACTCTAATTCCTAAACTCTTTCCACTATGCCACACAACTATAAAGAAAATGCTTGTCAGATTTTGTGCCATTTCAAGCTCTTCTGCTCTTGAAAACATTTTTATCTCAGAAATGTGTGAAATTCAGATCAAAGATTTGAATTCAAGTGCTATGTGATTATTTGTATAGCAAATGATGTTTTGGAATAAAGGCATGTTCTACTAAAGGTGGAATAAAAACAAAAGTACGGTGCTAAGGAAGACCATTTCACCTTAGTTTGAGGTTATTTGATTGCTTATTTACAACTAGGACAAATGCTCTTTTCAATAGCGATCCTCTTTCTACTGAGTGAGCATATAGACTTCTGGTGTAGGAAAGGGTATTTTCCAGATACCATTTCTTTACTTCTTATACCTAAATTTCTCTCACTTCCCTCATTGTTTCCCTGGGGTTGCTATGTTTTGCTCTGTAGCGTATACTCAGCACTTCGCGGACTGCTTGGCATTTAGTGGTTTCTCGTTTATTTGTTGAATGAATGGAGTGAATGAAAATGGAGTCTCCATCTATTGGCCTCATTTGGTCCAGCCCGAGCCGGCCTTCTGCCTCTTTCCAGAGGATGTCTCCATTTTAAGGTCAAAACTTACCTCAAATCTTATCTACTAATCAAAGCTGTCTGTAAGTTTCTTTAGTAGCCTACAGGCCATTGCCACATAATTTAGCACTTCTTTTTAGGTTTTCTTGCATTGTTCTCCAGTTGTTTCATGTGGGTGAGTCATGTTTCCCCAACCAGAGTATCAGGTCTAGGAGGGCAGTGCTTGTCATCACATATCAGTTTACTTGCTTCTCACATTTTGCCTATTTAAATCTGTAAATTCTGTGTGGTCATGCCTTTCTGTGGTGGCACATTCCAGTCTAATCCCATCTACAGGCACTTGAGCATGAGTGGGCAGGTAGAGATGCTATCTTTTTGTGGGGGCACTGCACCAGGTGAAATCATCCTCTTTCAATGTGGGCATTCAAACCAACAAAGAGGCCGTGTTGCTTTATTCCTGGAGCCTGCTGATTGCCCATTTTAGTGATCTAGGTCCATCATCTCTTTTTTAGCTAGTCACAAAGGGCCAGTTGTAAACAACCACAGACCAAACTGGATCACATTACCCAGGAGATGAGCAAATGCCAGGTATAGCCTTGGATAGAGTCTGGAGGGCTTGAAACTTACAGCTTGTGATGTAAGTCAGAAGCAAAGACCATAAAAAAGTAGGTTGATTTCCTCCTACTTAGCATTCAGTGGAATGAATCATTTAAATGCTCAATGATTTTTTTTAAACAAGCTTTCAACATAGAGGTTAATGAAGTTTTCCCCTCCTTTGCTTTCTGTATGCATAAGCCCAGAGTTGGCTTATATGTAGGCAATATGTTGCCATCTATACAGTGGGATTTGAAGTCCACAGATTTTCCCCTGCTGACCTACTATAGTATAATCTTTGGCATCACTTATTTTGGATAAAGCATCACCTCTAGAAAATTTCTATGAAAATGGATATGACCTGGCAGAGACCTTAGAAATTACTAACAAAGAGTAATTCTTTAGGTCATTTAATTTTCTCTCAGCATCTGCATCACTACTCCCCCAACCTTCCACTCCCCCTGCCACCTTCCCCCAGTAGAATACGTAGGAGGGCAGAAAGGAAAAAGCTCATCACTCAGGGGTAAAAAATTCTGAAACAATCTTTGTTCAGCTTATAATTAATTAGAGTCACTAGAAATTTGGAAACACTGAAAGGAAAATTCTGATCTTCGTGTGAGAATACTTTAAATGTTAATTTCCCCCCTTCTGTGTTAGTGTTAGAATTCTCAACAGGTAATGATTTAGAATTCCTCCTAAGGCTTTATGGATGGCCAAAGGAAGGTGGAAATACTTTCACTTTCTACAGTGATCAGACAGAGATCCAAGTCAATGAGAAGAGACACAGAAATCCAGGCCAAGGGTTGGTGTTCCCAGCTGAGGGATATAGAATCCCCATAGCCTGTACCCCGCAAGGGGTGAGCAAGTTCTCTGTTTTCTGCCTCTAACTGTCCTTAAATCTCAGGGATCCTTTTAAGTCTCAACTTGCAACAGATGACAGAAGTGTCTTAGAAAATGAGTCCTTGCAGGTGGAAGAGAGACAGTATGTACCTGCCCTCAGGAGAGGGGCAAAGGGAGTTTCCCACAGAATAGGTGGGATTAAACCTGTTAGTGCAAATAATTAGGCTGCAAAAAGATTGGTCCTGAAGCTCACATTTAGATTTAGCACCTGCTTTTATAAACAGAGAAGACTTTTTGAGACCAGAGGTGAGAGGATCAAAAGTCTGAAGGGGGCTTCCCTGGTGGTGCAGTGGTTGAGAGTCCGCCTGCCGATGCAGGGGACACGGGTTCGTGCCCCAGTCCGGGAAGATCCCACATGCTGCGGAGCGGCTGGGCCCGTGAGCCATGGCCGCTGAGGCTGCACGTCCAGACCCTGTGCTCCGCAACGGGAGAGGCCACAGCAGTGAGAGGCCCGCGTACCGCAAAAAAACAGTCTGAAGGAACCAGAGTCTATTAGTTTTTGTTCTGTGGGATATTGGGGAAGGGAGGAGGGGCAAGATCCCAATTCTATATTCTCAGTCAGTGTCCTGCCAGGTTGGTCTGAGGTTTCAGGTACAGGTGTGCTCCATCTCAGGTCTAAACAGCACATACTAGTTTACTGATGGATGGCCCTCCTATCAAAGCCCTCCAAATCCTTCTGTAACTGTCTTGCACCTGGCCTAGCCAGAAGTCCAGGGAAATACATGTTTCCATGGGAACTGTGCCCAGGAGAGGACACAGCAACCAGTGTGGGAGTGAGGGGAAGGCCTGCAGCCTGGGTCCAATGTCCCAGGTTCTTTCAGTCTTTGTGATGTTTGCCTGTACTTTACTATTTTGTGTTTGCAAAAACAGCCACGGAAAACCTGATCATTTCTTTGTAAGCAACACATCTACAGAATTAAGAGGTCTGTGCGACCAATTAAGTAGTGAATCTTTAAGGCACCAGATCCTTTACAGTGACTCAGGCTAAACTACCTTAATTGCCAGAAGACCAGCTTTGCCTCTGCTGATGTGCCCGGAGCTGAACTGGTTTAGGGAGAAGCGTGAGAATCAAAGGATTGTGTGTGTTTGTATGGTGTCATGTGGTGTGGTGGTATGTGCAGTGTGGAGTATATGAATGTGTGTGCATGCGTATGTGTGTGTGTGTGTGTGTGTGTGTGTGTGCGAGGATGGTGAATGTTATCTTCCATAGCTTAATGGAGTTAATGGGAATAATATTAATATATGGTTTTAGGCAAATTGTTCACTTATATTATTGGCATTTCCAAGTATCTGCAGCTGGGTCAAATGAAAGCTGGACTAAACTGTACCTTCAGTTAATATACTCTGCTGTTAATTCTGCCAGGTAGCTCAAATGTTGATAGACCAATATGCAGTCCAGACAAGACAGCATGGGGTTCTAGAAGGAACTTAGACCTCGGGGGCTGCTGTGCTGGCCTAGACACATCCTAGCTGTATAACCACCCCAGATGGTTGTTATGAGGGAAAAAACTAAGCATCTCAAGAAAAGTGCTCAGCATGTGGCCTATCATTGAGCCTGTGTCCAACAAACAGACTTTCTCCTCCTACCTGGCATATTGAGCAGAAACAATGGCTTAGCCCTTTCCTTTTGTCCTTCTCACTTTAGAAACCATAATATAATCCTCTTTTTCCTGTCCTCCCAGAAAATTCACTTCATTTTCCGTATAAAGCTAAGACATAGTAACAAGATGGCCCTAAATAACACATACTTCTGATGTGAGGAAATATTTTCTTATGTCTACTGTGGGGACTTTACATTCTGGGGTCCCGGCTCACGGTTCCATTGAGTAATCACATGACTTAGAGCAAGATTGTAGGAACTCTAAGTCACTATTTTCTTCACACAAACAAAAATTATCCTTCAAAGGCCTGACTCAGATTTTCTGTGCAGGTCCATAACCATCTCTCATTTCCATGCTGGTCCATAACCATACCTTGCCTTTGGGAACTCTGACGGCCATTACAATTACATATTCTGAGATGATTTCTTCCATATTAATAACATCTCTCCAAACAGATATTCAGCTGTAAGTGTGTAGGGTCCATATCATATTTTTCTCTGTGGTATGTTTATTGATTGGTGGATGACATTATCTAGGGAGTAATTATCTAAAATGTGGACTCTGCTGCATTTGGGTCTCTTGCTGCTGCTGCTTCTTCCTCCTCTACCATTTTACCTATTTTACAGTGCCAAGCTTTTCCACCAGACAATGGACAGGACAGAGGAAAGGTAATCTGGTCTCTTGGTCCACTCTTGGATGAAATAGAATTTGAGAAACCCTTGCCTAGAATGAGATTTTTTAGTTCTCTGTGGTTTTTCAGTTATTCATGCATTCTCTATTACTACTGGCAAGGCCTCCTGGAGAGAACCTCACGAAAACTTTACGAAGAACCACTATTATTGCAGGGAAGTAAGGGTTAAGTGTAATATACAGAATGAAATGTAAGTGCTGCAGCTGTTCAGCTGGGTATAATAATACACACCTGATGCTACTTATATTCTGCTGTCCTAGTAGCAGCTGCTAAGAATTTTTAAACAAAGCACAGAATATTTGCATAACTAACTCCGAGTTTAGGAATTGGTTTTATTATTGTTAATAATGAGAAGGAGGGGAAGGGAAGAAAATCAAGGCTGTATAATTGGTGGAACCAGTTAAATGCTTGCTTCCTCCCTCTCTCCTTCCCTCCACCTCCCTCTCTCTCTCTTTCTATACTGCTAAAGGTAATGGGTGGAGGGAAATAGGAGGAGGAATTGGGAAGAGTTGTGTATATCACAAGTGGGCCAGTTCTATTCTGCTGGTCTCTGTCATGATGACAACTGAGAAATATTCCTAACAGCTCCCACGTCTCCATTTCAGCAGCTACCAACATCACACTATCCTAACACTGGAGTACCACGGGCCAAGTCCACACACTATAGAAAGTGCTGAAATGTAGCTGCTATTTACCAACAGCAGACAGCCTGAGCACTGTGGGCATATTTCCCATATGGCACAGCATGGTAGAAATGTGGGCTTTGCCAAGACATTGGTGACCTTACATACATTTGCAAAAAAGTCAAATACAGTAAAGTCAATTGCCAGGGCCTGAAGCAGTTTAACACTAATAACAGGGCTTTCCCTTCTAGTTTTTCCCTCCTATGTGTATCACTCTTTCAGAGTCCATTAAGATGGGGCTCTAAGGCTAAGAGGCAACGTCACAGGGCCCTTGCTGTTCTGTGCATGCTAAGTAGACCGCATTCCTGCCATGGGATGAATGGTAAAATGGCTCTGATTTCTAAATAGAGGCAGTAAGTCTTTAAGGAAACGTAACTTCATTTACTTTCAGTGGTGAAGGCCGTTGCCACTTGTCTGTGCCAACTTCCACTGGAGCCCAGTGCTGGGCCTAGAGGGCGGAGTGGGTATAGAAGAGAAGGACTGCTTCTGGCTGTCTGCTTCTCTGATTATTTGCAAAGCCAGTGCAGCCCCCCTGTTATTATGAGATCTGAGGCAAAGAATTGAAAGTGGCTGGCTCAGATTTTTATGTCCCAGAGTGCCAGTTGCTTTTGAAGGAAAGTAACGGCATTGAGGTGATTATCACCATGTGCAATAAAAGAGTACAAAAGTGGAAATAATCTGTCAAGAGTTACCTTGGCTTAATTTAGTTTTTTGGGAGACGAAATGGAAAGGATCAAGGCTTTAATATCTGTTCCTTATTCTTCCCATCCCTGTCTCTCTAGAAAGCTGTTGTTTACAGTGTATTTATGTGTACAGAAACAGCCAGACCTGTTTGAGAGCCTCAAAGATATGATCTCAGAGAGTCATTCATCAGAACCTCAGGGATCTCCACTAAGGAGAACAGTATAATATTCTTGGGGCAAGCAGTAGGCAAATTCCTTTGTATATAAGCTACACTAAGCAAAATCCCTCTCCCATTGCCTATCAGATGCTTTACAGTTTGTAGACACATCATTCCACCAAATAAGGCAGGTGGAAGTCAATATGCCTTTTAAAATTTATGCAGCTTATAATGGAAGAATGATCAGCCACTCTGTATGCAATGTAGGGTGACAGGCCTGTAATGACTGTCTCCAGAGTGTTCCCTCCAAACAAGGGAGGACTTTCTCTGGTTACTCTGTAACCCTGGATGGAGCAGCATATTTTACCTGTAAATGTATTGAAGTCTACAGGACTGAGCTAGGTATTTTTCCTAGGATTTAGAAATAGACTGCTTAATGTCAGGTGTTGGTCACTTCTCGGTTAGATTGTTCAAGATGATTAATTTGGTCAAGGGAAAACTAAGGTTTTTAAGACTAATGTAATTATTTTGCTATAGCGTAGGGAAAAACGCTATTCACACAACCTATGCTACAAAAGTCTCACCAGATCCTGGTCCTTAGCCAGTTGTCTTGCAAATACATATTACTAATCACAGGAGGAACTAGGGGAATATTACAAATACAGTCATCCCTTGGCACCTGCGGGGGATTGGTTCCAGAACTCCCCCACCCCCGACAGATACCCAAATCCACAGATACTCAAGTCCCTTATATAAAATGGCATAGTATTTGCATATAACCTATGCACATCCTCCTATAAACTTCACATCATCTCTAGATTACTTATAATACCTAACACAATGTAAATGCTCTGTAAATAGTTGTAAATGGTATGTAAATAGTTGCTGGCATGTGGCAAATTCAAGTTTTGCTTTTTGGAATTTTCTGGAATTTTTTTTTGAATATTTTCGACCCGTGGTTGATTGAATTGGTGGATGTGGAACCAACAGATTTGGGAGGCTGACTACATGTAATAATACAGTGCATGTATCAGTCAGCATAGGTGAAGTGCCATAGCAAAAACTCCCGAATCTCGGGGCTCAGCACAGTGAAGATTGACTACTGGCTCAAGTCACAGTTTAATGCAGGTTGGTGGAGTGAATGCGGGTCTTCCACACAAGGTTCTTCCATATTCTAGGACCTTAAAGGGCTCCATTTTATCCTCTGAAATCAGCTAACATAGAAGAAGGAGCATGGAGAAGGTACAGCCATCCTAACCTGCCTTGACACAGAGGTGACACATTGCTTCTTCTCAGGTGTTATTGTGAGAACTGTCTAATTGCAGTGGGTCTAGGACATGTGGCCAACCATTCACCAAAGAAAAGGACACAGATAAGGGTGTGTGTGTCTATCACAGTGCAACTCTCTGCTCTGGCAATAGCAGTATCTTTGTAAACAGAGAACAAGCCTTTTTTTGTCATTGTTGTTATAGGATTTAGCTGGGGCATACTGCCAGGCTTATTCCATGTCATGATTTGTAAGAGAATTGCAGACACAATGGGGTGACTGTAAACTTTTCCTTTTGTATTACCTTCTCACTATATACATCCCACCACTGAATATCATAGCTAGGGATCAATATTTCAGGGCGACAGTGGTGGATTCACGACCAGTCAGATCTTGTCAAGTGAGCATACACCGCAGGCCCTTAATCTGAGCCTGGGTAGCTGCTTAAGAGGGTTGTAAATTTCAAGACAGTGCCATGCCCAATTGCAATGGCACCTCATGTTTCATTTCTAGCTCCTTGGTGAGAGTGTCTCCTCCCACTGGCCTGACATTTAGATTGTTTTAGTGGCTCCTGAGATGGGTGTGAGGAGAATAGAAAAACTCCTTTGAATTGTAATCAGTCTGTCTCCAGACATAATGCTAGCAAAGATGCTTAAACAGCACTCTGTAAAGATGTTAAGAAAATATTTGTGGTGCTTCACACACACCTATAGACAAAAAACAGTTCTTGTTGCTGTAGAAGCGGCAACACTGTGCAGCCTTAATTAAAGCATCATCTGACCTGTTTTGTTTTTTTTTTTTTTTTATGCTACAGTTGCAGAATCCTGCTGAGAAAAAGGATTAATTACAGATGAGCTGTGTGTCATGATAATTAACTATTGCGGTTTCTCTTGTTTGCCACATTCTGGTACTTTTTCCGCTTTAGTACATTCAAGAAATGAGAATTTTTATCACATCTCCTGCCTGTAGTCCCTGATGGATTTGTCACACATAAATTTGCACGGCATACACAAAATATTGAGCCATCAGCATATTTTTTTACCCCTATGCGCATTGCAACAGACAACAAAGCCAAACTGGCAGTAGGGCAAAAAGGTCCAGGTATTAGAGATATTAAAGTGATCGTGAGATGTAGGGAAAACAGATG
>NW_006772053.1:585173-616533 GCF_000442215.2 Lipotes vexillifer
AAAGGATCCTGAAGTGGACAAAAGCTAACTTTGGAAATATCCTAGCACATGTTGACAGGAGGCGAATAAATTGAATCCAAATGATCCTGATGAGACAACAAGATCATCTGGCTCTGATCTGATTAAGACTTGGGATTTTCCACTTAATGCAATGCAAGCTCATTTACTGCCAAGGTCACATCAGGTTGTACGGTTTTCCACAGGATGTAGAACTTCCAAAAGCATCCATGGAAAGTGCAGCCATAATCCTACAAAATGAATAATTTCCTCTACTTGAAAGGATTCTATTAGCATTACCATTTGATTTCCTAAGCATAATGGCTAAAAGTGCCCCCAGCACCACCTTGCAGTTCCTTCTGTTTTGGTTTGTACTCAACTCAGTGGAGAGCTGTGAGTAGTTAACGAAGATAATCAATGATAATTTTCTTTGACCTGGAGCTTTTTATTTTGGTGCTGCAGACAGCTCAGGTTATGGCTGCGGCTTCCCTTCCATCACCTCACTTCTAGAACTTTTGAAAATAACCTTTTCACCTTCATTCCTCTAGCCCTCTTTATAGTTGTTGCATAGGTGTATAATTCCCTGTTTTGAATTTCTGTCTAATCAAAATGTCTAGGGTGGCTTCACTTTTCCTAATTAAACCCCGATCTTTAGATATAATTTCCCAAAGTAGAGTTCTAATTCTGCATCTGACCAATTTCTGAATAATTACCTATACAGGAAATTTTTCTGTGTAAATAGTCAAAATTTCAATTTGTGATGAATTATTTTGTAACAAGTTCTTTTAGAACATAAATTATTTCACCTCTCCTTTCGAAATAATTTCCACATAGGCTGTAATATTATCTAGTGTAAATGCCAAGTATACTAATCTAAGGGCACAGAGATCTCATCTCTTAGGTTCATCACATATTACTTTTTGGAACAAGGAAAGTTACAAATAAATAATTAACAAATAAGGTATCTTTTGATTTTCTAGAAAATATGCTTCCAGTATTTTCTAATGGTTGATTTAATTCTACCAAGTTTATCTTGTAACTTCTATAAGATAAACCTAACTGGAGAGAGAGTTGTATGACCATTTGCTAGTCATTTAGGATTGTGTTTCCCATATATGTTAATAAAATCCTGGGAGTCCACTCAGTGCCTTATCAAGGTTCAAATATGTCTCAACTATCATATTTGGTTACATAAATACATATTTTAAAATAAGGCACTGAATATGAACAGTTGTAATTTGTGCTAAAGAATTAAAATCCATAAAAGGTAAGGACTGTATGACTGGTGTCAGAAGTCAGGGATCCGGCTGATTTTCTGCTTTATAAATAGCAGATGCTCTGTTCTCCTAGACAAACTGAAATTCACATACACATGCCTTCTTGCACATGTGCCCACTACAGTTAGGAATAATCGATGGACTTTGGTGATAATTCAGAAATACAATAGTGAACATTTCTTTATTCTTTGCGAAATTTAATTGTAGGCAGACTTCTTCAGTTTACATTTAGTTTAGATAAATGTGTGGCACATACATACATTGATGTAGGCAACGTGGAGGAACATGGAATTCTCTCCAGAGTGAAACAGATAAACATGAGTATGTGACTTTAACATTTTTCTCAGATATGCTTAAATAAAAATACAAGATACTAAATAATTTTGGGAATGACATAAAGAAGGAAGATGTGGGGACTTCCCTGGTGGCACAGTGGTTAAGAATCTGCCTGCCAATGCAGGGGACATGAGTTCGAGCCCTGATCCTGGAAGATCCCGCATGCCGTGGAGCAACTAAGCCCATGCGCCACAACTACTGAGCCTGCATTCTAGAGCCCACGAGCCACAACTACTGAAGCCCATGTGCCTAGAGCCTGTGCTCTGCAACAAGAGAAGACACTGCAGTGAGAAGCCCTCACACCACAGCGAAGACCCAATGCAGACAAAAGTAAAAATAAATCAGTAGGGAGAGACCTTCAAGATGGCAGAGGAGTAAGACGTGGAGATCACCTTCCTCCCCACAGATACATCAGAAATACATCTACATGTGGAACAACTCCTACAGAACACCTACTGAACGCTGGCAGAAGACTTTCCAACAGGCAAGAAACTCCCCACGTACCTGGGTAGAGCAAAAGAAAAAAAAGAAAAAACAGAGACAAAAGAATAGGGGTGGGACCTGCACCTCTGGGAGGGAGCTGTGAAGGAGGAAAAGTTTCCACACATCAGGAAGCCCCTTCACTGGCGGAGACGAGGGGTGGCTGGGGGGGAGCTTCGGAGCCGCGGAGGACAGCGCAGCAACAGGGGTGTGGAGGGCAAAGCGGGGAGATTCCCGCACAGAGGATCAGTGCTGACCAGCACTCACCAGGCTGAGAGGCTTGTGTGCTCACCTGCCAGGGAAAGTGGGGGCGGGGGACTGAGGCTCGGGCTTCAGAGGTCAGATCCCAGGGAGAGGACTGGGGTTGGGTGTGTGAACACAGCCTGAAGGGGGCTAGTGTGCCACAGCTAACCGGCAGTGAGTCCGGGAAAACGTCTGGAGCTGCCTAAGAGGCAAGAGAGCATTTTTTTGGGGTGCACGAGGAGAGGGGATTCAGAGCACCGCCTAAGCAAGCTCCAGAGACGGGTGTGAGCCATGGCTATCAGTGTGGACACTAGAGACAGGCATGAAACACTAAGGCTGCTGCTGCAGCCACCAAGAAGCCTGTGTGCAAGCACAGGTCACTATCCACACCTCCCCTCCTGGGAGCCTGTGCAGCCTGCCACTGCCAGGGTCCCGTGATCCAGGGACAACTTTCCCGGGAGAAGACACGGCGTGCCTCAGGCTGGTGCAATGTCATGCCAGTCTCTGCTGCCACAGGCTCGCCCCGCACTCCGTACCCCTCCCTCCCCCAGGTCTGAGTGAGCCAGAGCCCGCTAATCAGCTGCTGCTTTAACCCCGTCCTGTCTGTGTGGGAGCAGACGCCCTCAGGCGACCTACACACAGAGGCGGGGCCAAATCAAAAGCGGAACCCTAGGAGCTGTGCGAACAAAGAGAAAGGGAAATCTCTGCCAGAAGCCTCGGGAGCAGTGGATTAAATCCCCACAGTCAACTTGTACGCTGCATTTGTGGAATACCTGGATAGACAATGAATCATCCCAAAATTGAGATTATGGACTTTTTGTGATTTTGTCTGTATAGCTTTGCTTTTACAATTTGTCCTAGGGTTCGGTCTGTCTGTGTTTTCTTTTGTTTGTTTTTTTAGTATAGTTTTTTAGTGCTTGTTATCATAGGTGGATTTGTTTTTTGGTTTGGCTTCTCTCTTCTTTCTTTTTTTTATTTTCAATTTTTTTATTTTTCATAATTTTTAATATTAATAACTTTATTTTACTTTCTTTTTCTCTTATTTTCTTTCCTTTTTTCTCCCTTTTCTTCTGAGCCATGTGGCTGACAGGGTCCTGGTGCTCTAGCTGGGTGTCAGTCCTGTTCCTCTGAAGTGGGAGAGCCAAGTTCAGGTCATTGGTCCACCAGAGACCTCCCGTCTCCACAAGACATCAGATGGCAAAAGCTCTCCCAGAGATCTCCATGTCAACGCTAAGACCCAACTCCACTGAACAAGCAAGCTACAGTGCTGGACACCCTACACCAAACAACTAGCAAGACAGGACACAACCCCACCCATTACAGACAGGCTGCCTAAAATCATAATAAGGTCACAGACACCCCAAAACATACCACCGGATGTGGTCCTGCCCACCAGAAAGACAAGATCCGGCCTCATCCACAAGAACACAGGCACCAGTCCCCTCCACCAGGAAGCCTACACAACCCACTGAAACAACTCAGCCACTGGGGCAGACATGAAAAACAAGAGGAACTATGAACCTGCAGCCTGAGAAAAGGAGACCCCAAACACAGTAAGTGAAGCAAAATGAGAAGACAGAGATATATGCAGCAACAGATAAAGGAACAAAATAAGAACCCACCAGACCAAACAAATGAAGACAAACTAGGCAGTCTACCTGAAAAAGAATTCGGAGTAATGAAAGTAAAGATGATCCAAAAATCTCAGAAATAGAATGGAGAAAATACAAGGAACGTTTAAAAAGGATCTAGAAGAACTAAAGAGCAAACAATGACGAACAACACAATAAATGAAATTAAAAATTCTCTAGAAGGAATCAATAGCAGAATAACTGAAGCAGAAGAACGGATAAGTGACCTGGAAGATAAAATAGTGGAAATAACTACCACAGAGCAGAATAAAGAAAACAGAATGAAAAGAATGGAGGACAGTCGCAGAGACTTCTGGGACAACATTAAACACACCAATATTCGAATTATAGGGGTCCTAGAAGAAGAAGAAAAAAAGAAAGGTACTGAGAAAATATTTGAAGAGATTATAGTTGAAAATGTCCCTAATATGGGAAAGGAAATAGTCAATCAAGTCCAAGAAGCACAGAGAGTCCCATACAGGATAAATCCAAGAAGAAACATGCCAAGGCACATATTAATCAAACTATCAGAAATTAAATACAAAGAAAAATTATTAAAAGCAGGGAGGGAAAAACAACAAATAACATACAAGGGAATCCCCATAAGTTAACAGCTGATCTTTCAGCAGAAACTCTGCAAGCCAGAAGGGAGTGGCAGGGCATATTTAAGATGATGAAAGGGAAAACCTACCACCAAGACTATTCTACCCAGAAAGGATGTCATTCAGATTCGACGGAGAAATTAAAACCTTTACAGAGAAGCAAAAGCTAAGAGATTTCAGCACCACCAAACCAGCTTTCCAACAAATGCTAAAGGAACTTCTCTACGCAGGAAACACAAGAGAAGGAAAAGACCTACAATAACAAACACATAACAATTAAGGAAATGGTAATAGGAACATACATATCTATAACTACCTTAAACGTAAATGGATTAAATGCTCCCACCAAAAGACATAGACTGGCTGAATGGATACACAAACAAGGCCTGTATATATGCTGTCTATAAGAGACCCACTTCAGACCTAGGGACACATACAGACTGAAAGTGAGGGGATGGAAAATGATATTCCATGCAAATGGAAATCAAAAGAAGCTGGAGTAGCAATTCTCAAAGCAGACAAAATAGACTTTAAAATGAAGACTGTTAGAAGAGACTAAGAAGGACACTACATAATGATCAAGGGATCAATCCAAGAAGAAGATAAAACAATTGTAAATATTTATGCACCCAAAATATCACCACCTCAATACATAAGGCATATGCTAATAGCCATAAAAGGGGAAAGCGACAGTAACACAATCGTATTAGAGGACTTTTAACACCCCACTTTCACCAATGGACAGATCGTCCAAAATGAAAATAAAAAAGGAAACACAAGCTTTAAATGATTAATTAAATGATTAATTAAACAAGATAGACTTCATTGATATTTATAGGACATTCCATCCAGAATACACTTTCTTCTCAAGTGCTCATGGAACACTTTCCAGGATAGCTCATATCTTAGGTCACAAATCAAGCCTTGGTAAATTTAAGAAAATTGAATCATATGAAGTATCTTTTCCAACCACAATGCTATGAGAGTAGATATCAATTACAGGAAAAAATCTATAAAAAATCCAAACACATGGAGGCTAAACAGTACACTACTAAATAACCAAGAGATCACTGAAGAAATCAAAGAGGAGATCAAAAAATACCTAGAAATAAATGACAATGAAAACACGATGACCCAAAACCTATGGGATGCAGGAAAAGCAGTTCTTAGAGGGAAGTTGATAGCAATACAGTCCTACCTCAAGAAACAAGAATCATCTCAAATAAACAACATAACCTTACACATAGAGCAATTAGAGAAAGAAGAACAGAAAATCCCAAAAGTTAGCAGAAGGAAAGAAATCATAAAGATCAGATCAGAAATAAATGAAAAAGAACTGAGGGACACAATAACAAAGATCAATAAAACTAAAAGTTGGTTCTTTGAGAAGATAAACAAAATTGATAACCATTAGCCAGATTCATCAAGAAAAAAAGGAAGAAGACTCAAATCAATAGAATTAGAAATGAAAAAGGAGAAGTAACAACTGATACTGCAGAAATACAAAGGATTATGAGAGATTACTACAAGCAACTATATGCCAATAAAATGGACAACCTGGAAGAAATGGACAAATTCTTAGAAAAGCACAACCTTCCAAGACTGAACCAGGAAGAAATAGAAAATATAAACAGACCAATCACAAGCACTGAAGTTGAGACGGTGATTAAAAATCTTCCAACAAACAAAAGCCCAGGACCAGATGGCTTCACAGGTGAATTCTATCAAACCTATCCTTCTCAAACTCTTCCTATCCTTCTCAAACTCTTCCAAAATATAGTGGAGGGAGGAATACTCCCAAACTCACTCTACGAGGCCACCATCACCCTGATACCAAAACCAGATAAAGATGTCGCAAAGAAAAAAAAAAAAATAGAGGCCTATATCACTGCTGAACATAGATGCAAAAATCCTCAACAAAATACTAGCAAACGGAATCCAAAAGCACATTAAAAGGGTCATACACCATGTTCAAGTGGGGTTTATCCCAGGAATGCAAGGATTCTTCAATATATGCAAATCAATCAACGTGATACACCATATTAACAAATTGAAGGAGAAAATCCATTTGATCATCTCAGTAGATGCAGAAAAACCTTTCCACCAAATTCAACACCCATTTATGATAAAAACCCTCCAGAAAATAGGCATAGAGGGAACTTACTTCAACATTAATAAAGACCATATATGACAAAACCACAGCAAACATCGTCTCAATGGTGAAAAACTGAAACCATTTCCTCTAAGATCAGGAACAAGACAAAGTTGTCCACTCTCACCACTATTATTCAACATAGTTTTGGAAGGTTTAGCTACAGAAGTCAGAGAAGAAAAAAAATAAATAAAAGGAATCCAAATTGGAAATGAAGAAGTAAAGCTGTCACTGTTTCCAGATGACATGATACTATACATAGAGAATCCTAAAGATGCTACCAGAAAACTACTACAGCTAATCAATGAATTTGGTAAAGTAGCAGGATACAAAATTAATGCACAGAAATCTCTTGCATTCCTGTACAGTAACTATGAAAAATCTGAAAGAGAAATTAAGGAAACACTCCCATTTACCACTGCAACAAAAAGAATAAAATACCTAGGAATAAACCTACCTAAGGAGACAAAAGACCTGTATGCAGAAAACTATAAGACACTGATGAAAGAAATTAAAGATGATACAAATAGATGGAGAGATATACCATGTTCTTGGATTGGAAGAATCAACATTGTGAAAATGACTATACTACCCAAAGCAATCTACAGATTCAATGCAATCCCTATCAAACTGCCAATGGCATTTTTCACAAACTAGAACAAAAAATTTCACTATGTGTATGGAAACACAAAAGACCCCGAATAGCCAAAACAATCTTGAGAAAGAATAACGGAGCTGGAGGAATCAGGCTCCCTGACTTCAGACTATACTACAAAGCTACAGTAATCAAGACAGTATAGTACTGGCACAAAAACAGAAAGATAGATCAATGGAACAAGATAGGAAGCCCAGAGATAAACCCACACACATCTGCTCACCTTATTTTTGATAAAGGAGGCAAGAATATACAATGGAGAAAAGACAGCCTCTTCAATAAGTGGTGCTGGGATAACTGGACAGCTACATGTAAAAGAAAGAAATTAGAAAACTCCCTAAAACCATACACAAAAATAAACTCAAAATGGATTAAAGACTTAAGTGTAAGGCCAGACAGTATAAAACTCTTAGAGGAAAACATAGGCAGAACACTCTATGAGATAAATCACAGCAAGATCCTTTTTGACCCACCTCCTAGATAAATGGAAATAAAAACAAAAATAGACAAATGGACCTAATGAAACTTAAATGCTTTTTCACAGGAATGGAAAACATAAGCAGGATGAAAAGACAGCCCTCAGAATGGGAGAAAATATTTGCAAATGAAGCAACTGACAAAGGATTCATCTCCAAAATTTATAAGCAGCTCATGCAGCTCAGTATCAAAAAAGCAAACAACCCAATCCAAAACTGGGCAGAAGACCTAAATAGACATTTTTCCAAAGAAGATATACAGATTGCCAACAAACACATGAAAGGATGCTCAACTTCACTAATCATTAGAAAAATGCAAGTCAAAAGTACAATGAAGAATTACCTCACACCAGTCAGAATGGCCGTCATCAGAAAATCTAGAAACAATAAATGCTGGAGAGGGGGTGGAGAAAAGGGAGCCCTCTTGCACTGTTGGTGGGAATGTAAATTAATACAGCCACTATGGAGAGCAGTATGGAGGTTCCTTAAAAAACTGAAAATATAACTACCATATGACCCAGCAATCCCACTACTGGGCATATACCCTGAGAAAACCATAATTCAAAAAGAGTCTTGTGCCACAATATTCATTGCAGCTCTCTTCACAATAGCCAGGACATGGAAGCAACCTATGTGTCCATTGACAGATGGATGGATAAAGAAGATGTGGCACATATATACAATGGAATATTACTCAGCCATAAAGAGAAACGAAATTGAGTTATTTGTAGTGAGGTGGCTGGATCTAGAGTTTGTCATACAGAGTGAAGGAAGTCAGGAAGAGAAAAACAAATACCACATGCTAACACATGTATATTGAATCTAAAAAAAAAAAAAAAAAAGGTTTTGAAGAACCTAGGGACAGGACAGGAATAAAGACGCAGCCATAGAAAATGGACATGAGGACACGGGTAGGGGGAAAGGTAAGCTGGGACACAGTGAGTGAATGGCATGGACATATATACACCACCAAATATGAAATAGATAGCTAGTGGGAAGCAGCCACATAGCACAGGGAGGTCAGCTCAGTGCATTGTGACCACCTAGAGGGGTGGGATAAGGAGAGTGGGAGGGAGACGCAAGAGGGAGGAACTATGGGGATATATGTATATGTATAGCTGATTCACTTTGATATAAATCAGAAACTAACACACCATTGTAAAGCAATTACACTCCAATAGAGATGTTAAAAAACTAAATAAATCAATAAAAAAATTAAAAAAAAAAAGCATGGAGATGTGAACCCCCCCTAAATTATTTTAACCCTATCATCAGGGCACAAGTCCTTTGTTCTATTTATACCCATTTTTGTATAGGGTTTTCCTTATATTTGTGTAAGATGGCCTCGTTTTTTATAGTAGCTGTTTTGATCTTGGTAGCAATCCATTTGTTTAAGTAAATGTAACTATTCTTATTTTATAAAAATATTATTATCCTCATTTTACAGGTGGAAATACTGGGGTTTATATTGTCTAAACTATTTATCTGGACTATGCCAGTTAGGTAAGAGTTTGGGCAGGTTTCCTAGCATCTAATTCAGTGTCCTGCCCACTATACTGTGCCCCTGTTTTCTCATATATAGAAGAGAGTTAAGTCTTATTGCCTTCAACTTCACCCTCTTGCTTTACTGGTCATGGAGTGAGGTTTGGCTGGTCTGGGGATTAGAGAAGGAAGTTCTTATCCAGGTCAGTAGGCCCCTGAGGCTAATGTATGATCAAAGCAATAAACCAAGTAAGGAATATAGATGACAGTATTGTCTATAATGCTAGGACAAATGAAGAAACAGAAAAAAAAAAAACCCCACAAACAAAACAAAAAACTAAAATGGTGTAGTGGCCATAAACAATGAACTTCCCCAATCTCTGGCTGCGGGGATCATAATTGACGGCCTCAACTGCTGTATTTTAAAATTTGTCACTCCATTCACCCCAAAGCCCCCTTTTGGACAGCCTGCTTCCAGACAATAAAAGGATACTGCAGGATTACTAAAATAAGTCTGTTCCTGATAGGCCTGTTTCTGGAGGATATAGGACTCCTCTGACTGTCAACTCTATCTAGAGGATTCGCCATTGGCTCATTCCAGGGTGGTGGCAGTGGAAGTGGTTGAATTCTGTATATATTTTGAAGGTAGTACTGATGGAACTCACTGACAGTTTGGACATTAAGAAAAAGATAGAAGTCAAGGATGCCTCCAAAGCTTTTGACCTGAGCAACTTCAAAGCTGGATTGTCATCAACAGAGATGGAGAAACCTTCAGGTAGAGCATATTTTCAGGATGGAGGGGAGAAGGAGATCAGGTGTTCAGTAGTTTTGTAGCATTGAATTTGTTGTGTCTATTAGACAGCTAAGCATATGTGTTAGGTAGGCAATTTGATGTATGAATCTGGAATTCAGGAAAGAAGTCTAGATTGGAGTTACATGTTTGGTAGTTATCAGCACGTAAAGGGGGTTGATTGAGATCACTGAGGAAGTGAGTGAGGATAGAGGAGAGAATTGATCTAAGGACTGAATGGGGAAGTGCTCAGAGAGAAGAGGAAAAACTGTCAAAGAAGCCTGAGAAGGAGAAACCAGTAAGGTAGGAGGAAAACTAAGAGAGTATGGTACCCTAACTGTCTCTGAGACACACCTAAGGAGTTGGGAAGATCAGAGTTGCAGACCTGAGTATGAGTTTTAAGAATAGGATAGGCTGGGCTTCCCTGGTGGCACAGTGGTTGAGAGTCCGCCTGCCAATGCAGGGGACACGGGTTCGTGCCCCGGTCCAGGAAGATCCCACATGCCGCGGAGCGGCTGGGCCCGTGAGCCATGGCTGCTGGGCCTGCGCGTCTGGAGCCTGTGCTCTGCAATGGGAGAGGCCACAACACTGAGAGGCCCACGTACAGCAAACAAACAAACAAACAAACAAAAGAATAGGATAGGCTAGTGTTCTTCAATACAAGGGCTTTTGGATTGATTGTGATGTTGAGAGCAAGACCAACATTATAATGCTTTCGACTATTTTTTATGGGCTATGAATCAGTAAAGATGCTCTTAGTTTACTCAAACCAGCTTCAACAATGGAAGATATCTTTTGATTGACATATCTAAAATGTTCAATGATCAGATGAGCTTCAGGTGAGATTTGATCCAGTTGCTGAGTGATGTCACTTGGGATGTGAGTTTTTTCTGTTTCTGCATTTGATTTCTACAGTATAGGTTTCTTTCTAAAGCTGGCTTCCCTCATAGTTTCAAAACCCCTGTCAACAGCATCCAGGCTGGTGTTAAATGCTTTATCATTCATTTTTGGTGTGACAGAGAGAATTCTTTTCTGGCAGTTATCAAGAGAGAGACAGAGAGACAGAGAGACAGAGAGAGAGACACACAAAGAGAGAGGATGCTCGTTTCTAAAAAGTCTCCAAAAATATATCATGACATTTGTCCAAATTAAGTTTGTATCCATCCTTGTGGCCAAGAAGATAAGAGGCACAGATTGACTGGACCCATTCAGAACCTTCCCTACAGTGACACTGGAGCTGGAGATAGGTCAATTCTGCCAAAATCCTGACTATGAGGTTAGAAGGAAAGAGAACATGGAAACTGTGGATATCCACTATGGTCTATAAGATAGCTAGACTTCTTGTTAAATGCATCATGTGGTCGAGAGTTTGGAGTGGTCTCTTTGGAACATGATGAGGAAACACAACAAACTAGGTAACTCCAAGACTCATTAGTGTAATTGGATGAAGAAAATAAATGAAATATTCTCAGAGAAAGTGGCTATTTCTTCTTCAATGAAAAAAAAATGTTATACTGTTTGACAGTGGGTAATTCTTAAACCTGGATTGTATCTCAGAATTACCAGATCCCCAAGTGCTATCCTAAGACTTCCTGAATCAAAATCTTCAGAAATGGGCCCCAGGATCTATATGTTTAGCAAGCACTGCAAAAGACTCTCATGCAGCCAGATGGGAAGCTCTGGGAGCTGACATCTGAGTTTCATGCAAAGCCCACCTTCAGTAATAAACAGTATCACAACTCTGGACTGTGACAACAAAACCAAGGGACAAGATGGCCTGTGGTTTGGAAGTTCAAGCTCCATCAATGTGAATGAAGAAAAAGAATGTCAGTGCTCTCTGGTGGCATATAACTTTCCTGCAGATAATAAATATTTATAGATTCTGCTGGGAATACCTGTCTTTCCCCACCCTACCACATTCTTTTTAAGCTATGGATGACATGGTTTCATTTACACAACTTTCTAAGTAAGCTGCACTTCAGAGCCAAAGAATTCATTAATCATGAGTGGCAGTAACCCTACATCCAAATGTGGCTCTCCAATTAGATAGAACTCAAAATTCCTCACAGCTGTTTTCCTCTAGAATCCTTACTACGTGCCAAGCCCTGTTCTAAGGTTTTATATGTATTGACTCATTTAATCTTCAACACAACCTTTAGAGGGAGGTGCCATTATTATCTCTATTTTATAAATGAAGACACTGAGGCACAAAAGCCCAAGTCACTTTTACTACATTGACTCAACTGTCAGTGGCAGAGTTGGTTCTAGGACTGCCATCATGGATTAGTATTAGGGAGTAGGGTCCTAAGTTGAGGAATGCCTTTCGTGATATCAAACATGGAGGCCACCTGCTCATGAAATGACACAGTGTCTTGATTAATTCTGGATGACAGGGAGCTATCTTAAGACCATTTGGATCATTAGCACATTCAATAGTGGCCTCCTTTAAAACATGGATGAGAGGGAACAGGATGGCATGCCTAACAGTGCTTTTCCTATCCTGACATACTGTGATTTGACGTTCAGTGTAACCAAATTTGGCATCGTGAAGCACCTTCTAATGACATTTTGCTGTATTTCAGATGGAGTCATTTTATGTGTTTTGCAGGGAAGGAGTGGAGGAAACCTGAAGGATGGGATCAGAGAGCTGGGCGTTGATCTCTGCTGTTGGAATAGCTTTAGATAATGAATGGCAACCATTAGACACACGTGAAAGTTACTTGCCTTTTGGACACTTCTGCAGCAGCTTGTGCTTGTGGCGTATTTTAAAAATAGGCCAAAGAAAAATAGAATTCCTTTAATTCAGAGTAGCTTGTTGAAGAATGCCATGTCTAATAGCTATGACTTTATTTGTCCAGTGATTTTATTGATAGAGTAATGCTATACTTTATTCTGTACATAAGGTGGATGGTACCTTGGGTTTCTAATCTAGGAATTGGTTGATTAACTGATTGATGCATTGACTGGTTGGTTGATTGATTGATTCATACATCTAACACGTTTATTGAATAAAGGAAAAAGATGAGTGAAAATGGTTTGGGTAGTTTAACTTCTCCAGAAATGTCTAGCAGGTCATGATTGAGAAACCATGTATACCAACATCAGACATTGTCCAGAGCAACTGGGCAAAAAGTCTTTTTTATGCAGCCTTCGAGGAGTAATGATTATTTATCCCCACAAAACAAGACTGACTTTGCTTTTACTAACCAGATGTCATACTTCCTTTTTTTCATCCAAAGCATAATCTTTGTTTTCATGTTTTAACCCAATCATAAACATTAATGCCCTTCTCCATTTAGTTTTCTCCATTAACCCTGCCTGTCCTAGAATAACTCCTGCAAAGACAACTTGCTTATGTCTTATTGAGTATACCAGGGCCACTAAGTCACTGCTAGTGCCTATTGCTTAATAGCTACCATTTAGTAGTGCACTAATGGCACACAAAATGCTGCCCAATAATTCTCAGCACAGCCCTGAGTTAGGTATTCTTATTTCCATGTAAAAGATGAGCACTCAGACCTTAGAAGATTAAATGTTTTGCTTAAAGCTAAGCTGCTGGTAAGTGGAAGAGTTGGAAGTTTGAATCCAGGCCTCTATTGCCCCACAGCCTTTGTACTTCATGCTGTACTGGAGTTTTACCGCACAGAGTAAATACTTTGAAATTCATTTCATTTCATTTGTCTCCTTTTAAGGTAATGGCCATTTTATTTACTCTGGCTGACTTTCTGCAATTATTTTCCAGTTTAGTGACTCATTGATAAGTCTCTCCTTTGGAATTTTTTCTTCATAGATGTTGAAATTATGGGCATTGACCTCCAAGAACCCTCACTGTATTCAAAGGGAGACACATAGTCCTTTCTCTTTATTTCTCCACCTCCCTTTGTGCTTTTACTGCTAGCCTTTCCTGCCTTACTTTCATTCTCCTCACTTTTCATTTCTACCCCTTAGTTCTACTGGACCACAAAGAAATGTGCTAAGAAGAAATGAGAAAAAACATTTTAAAATGTATTTTTGGATAGGAACGGGTAAAGTGTTGCTGGGAAAATATATCCATGTTTATTGCCAAGCTACCTATAGGAAATACAGGTGTGTGTATTGTCTTTCTATTAAATTGCATGTTTCCAAAGCCCATGGATATGTTTTAGAATCAGGCATGGTTTTTTTTATATTATCCAGATTTAAATATTGCATAGAAATTCAAGAGCCAGGTGGAGACTTAAATAAATCACTGGGTGCAAGAAATCGTTTCCATCCATTTGGTCTTTGCGCTTGATGTTGAAGATATGTACTTCAGAATATTGTATAACTTACAGGTCCAAATAATATTCTAAAAATAGGAAACATGGTGGTATGTGTCATTTAAATGCACAGGCTAAAATGGATATAAGTAAAACCACTCAACAGCTGGTACAAGTGTGCTGCTATAAAAGAGCACTGTTAAAGATGTCATTAGAATGCAGAGCTCATCCCAACATATATCACCACATCTCGTGTCCTTTTCTTTCCTCATGCTGGATGAGCGTAAATAACCCAATTTTATTCCTTATGTAAATAAATTCTGAAACTAAGTTTAGTTCTCAGACCAGAGAAGAACCTACTAGACTCCAGTTCTTTTTGTTGTGAAATAATGACATTTCTAGGCTATGACATTTCAATAATGTTCTAGGAATCCTTATTGCTTAATTAGGACATGCCAAATAGATGAGGAGGCTCTGGGAGAGATGTTTTCTCTACACATTTTTTTTAGACGATACAATCTATCATCTGTGTTTAAAATTTGGACGTTAGCTTTTCTCTCTTCTAAATCTCCCATCCTCCCCTTCTTGTTGCCTTGCTCTCTTACCATCTTCCACTCATCTTCCATAAGACTTCCAAGTGATTTCAGTCATAAGCAAATAAAATATGCCCCTCTTCTGCTTAAAAAAAAGGCAGTGGCAACCCAACATCTATCATATAAAATTTTAAATCTTTAATATAACCTACAAATTACTTCATAATCTAACCCACCTGTGCATAATTTTCAAGTCATCTCCTGAAAACTTACCACCTTCTCACCACATCAAGAATCCCTTTTATTTTAGCCAAACCAAACCACTGGACATTTCATGAATATGCTATATTTTATCATTACTCTTATTTTTGGTGTTTGTTATTCCTTATGTAACTGCATTCTCTCCATTGTCAGCTTGGTGAGATGCTCACCATTTATATCTGGTCCTTGGCATCCACTCCTCTCTGAAGTCTGCTCTGTTAGCCTCAGGAGAGCAGGTGGCAATTTACATAGCCTCCACTGTTGCATTTACATCTTATGATGTTGATTGGGAGAGTTTGGTCATTCATGAGACTCCTTGAAAATGGGGTTTAAAGCCTTTAACCTTTGAATCTACAAAATCTAGCAAAGTGCCTATAACATAAAAGGTACTCATTAAGTACTTTTTTGAATGGAAATGATAATTTTGAATTCACCTAGAAAGTAAACCTAACTCAGTGTGTTTACGATATTATAATAACAAGTTCAGACTTTGAAATAATTCATGCCTCCCCCCCAAAATCATGAAAATACCTGTCATGTATATAGTGTCCTAAATATATCAACTCAGAAGGCATGTAATGGCTGTTTGCCCCAGTTTGAGTGATACTAAGGTTGATCAGAAGATTCAGATAGTGATAACCTGAACTTCCCATTTAAAGTTCCCCACCAACCTTTCTTCTCATGGTTTTATATATTGGTTATTGTTGCCTGATTCAGTTATTTCATTACCAGTTACAGAATGAGTTTTAAAATTCTGTCATTCATTACACATTTATTAGTTGGAATTCTTTTTTTCGTGTGCAGTACGCGGGCCTCTCACTGTTGTGGCCTCTCCCGTTGCGGAGCACAGGCTCCGGACGCGCAGGCTCAGAGGCCATGGCTCACGGGCCCAGCCGCTCCGCGGCATGTGGGATCTTCCCAGACGGGGGCACGAACCCATGTCCCCTGCATCGGCAGGCGGACTCTCAACCACTGCGCCACCAGGGAAGCCCTGGAATTCTTTTAAAAACAAACTTTTGCTCATCAAATATGGCAATTTGGTTATCTGAAATATAGTTCATACAGGAAAGGCACAATAATGCTTAATTATTTATTGGCAAATTTTAGGACAAGGAATTGGTATACTAGTTACTTTCAGTGGTGTCCAGGGTACATATTTACTTTTGAATTTATTCCTCTTATTTAGAACTATACAGTGTCCTTAGTATATAATATAATGTCACATCTTCCATTCTGACCATAAAAATTCTCAGCCTTTGATTTATGTCACCCTTTTAGTATCCAGGAATTGTGTAATGATCTTCAACATAAACCTGTAACTGATTTCTTGTACCAATCAGCCAATCAAGTACAGCAAAGTAAAGCCCAATTATCTTTTTTTTTTTTTTTTTGCGGTACGCAGGCCTCTCACTGTTGTGGCCTCTCCCGTTGCGGAGCACAGGCTCCAGACGCGCAGGCTCAGTGGCCATGGCTCACGGGCCCAGCCGCTCCGCAGCATGTGGGATCCTCCCGGACCGGGGCATGAACCCGTGTTCCCTGCATCGGCAGGCAGACTCCCAACAACTGTGCCACCAGGGAAGCCCCAAGCCCAATTATCTTAACACCTGGCACCAAAATTCCTCTGAGGGAGAGATCAGTCTATGCTTAGGAAAATACTTTGATAAGTTGCTTGGGATTGAACAAGAGAGAGAGGAGGTGAAAGAGTAAAAAAGAAGCAAGGTAATATGGCAAGAACCTGGAGACCAATGGATAAAATTAGCTGACTGACTTTTTAAAGAACAGGCATATCTAATGTTTAATGTTACATTGCTTACGGTATAAACTATTGTCACCTCTCCCAAAACTTTAGTAAAGCCTACTATATAACACTCGAAAGCCTGATATAACGGAATAAAATGTTTAATGTATTGTAGGGGAAGAGGAAACCAAGGAATGGGGCTAAGTTCCTTGTCTGTGTTGATATGAGTGGAAGAATGAGATGATAAGTGGAATGAACCAAGCAGAGAAAGGAGTTGAAAGCCATAGGTGGCTATGAGAACTGGAGTCTTCCCAAAATGCACAAATTCTGGAGGAACAGTTTGGAAATTCCTCAGGAAACAAAAAGACAAATTGAGCCAATCATATCCAGTTCTTAAGCCACAAAGTAACAATCATTACAAAGAAATTGCGTGAAATATGTCTCAGAAGCTTACAATAGAATTTATTGACTGTTCTTTCTACCCTCTTCCAGCACAGATTAAGACTTTTCCTTTCTTTCTGCTACTCTTGCCTAGTAACGGTATCCTTAGTTACTCCTTTGCTTCACTTATACCCTCTTAGCTCTGTAATCAGCAGTCTCTCTCCACTTGAACTTGAGGTTACCTTCCGTCAGGCATTTTGACCACACCAGTTTCCAGTTGGAAAAGTTCAGGATGGCTTCTGTCTCACTGTGGATGAAGTCTGGGGTTGTAACCTCAGGTTCTTCACAAGATGCCCTGAACCCGTTTACTGCCTTAGTTCTTATCCACCAGGTTGGCTGCTCTGACTGTTCCAAGAACAGTGAGTTCAAAGCCCTGTTTTGGTGTCCATGTTATTCCCACTTTTAAGTTTTTTGAAAGCAAACACTTTATGTTTGAAATCTCCTTCCATTTTGCCCCAATTCCCAAGTAACCCATTAGAATTGTTAAAATGATGAAACAATATTTACTGCAATAAGTTTGGAGGGTTCATTTATGTAGAACACATTGTCACTATATTAGTTATCTAGTGCCACATAACAAATTCATGAAGAAAAGTGTGTTTGTTTTGAAAGATGGGAGACATAAATATATGTTTGTCTGCTGATGATAAGGGCACAGAGAATAAAAATTTGATGATATAGAAGAGAGAAGAAAAAGTTCTGAATCTTGTCCTTGAAAGACTGGACTCGTCCTAAAAGAGTCATGGCTTTAAATAAGAATGTGAGTCATTTATTTATAAATTATTTATTTATAGTAAAAGGTAGGAAAGCACAGCATATGGTATAGGTATTGGTAATTAGGAAGGTCCACTGGTGGAAGTGGAAGTTCTCTTATGATTGCTTCAATTTTCTCAGTGAGATAAGAAACAAAGTCATCGGCTGAGAGTGAGGATGTGCATGGATGTGCTGAAATATTTGAAAGGAATGAGATGTTTATCTGTGAGTAGGAGAACAAATGGACTAGGGAACTATAGTATGATTGCTGGGCACCATTAAGGACTCATTCATATTTATAGTGAGATCATTCAGCCATGTTCAGTTGCCTAGGTGTAGGTTTGAAGTAGGCAGAAAATTGGATTTTTACATTTTAACATTTGGTTAAATGACTATAATTAAGTAACAGTGAGGCAAAGGAATTGAAAGCATATGCAAGGGAGTTAATGTAATGATTGATTATGAAATTTAAGGTGATTTAGGAGGCAGGAAAAGCTTACACAGGAGTGAGGGAAAGCAAAAATATGGTAGGATTAATGGAATGGAGGTCCATGTTGAATGAAGGTATTGTTGGGGAGGTAGAGAGAGTACCCCAACATGGTAGTTTGAGAATAGAATATGTTAAATCAAGATCATGGAGGGGTGGAAATTGTTAGCAATATCTAAGGCATGACTATTAGTGTTAATGGCTAAGGTAAGGTGGAGTGTAAGGCTTTGAGAAGTTCATCCTTGTAAGTATGGAAACTGTTGTAGACATGGAAACAACACTGTTGGATAGAGTGACAATGAACCAGATGTTTGACTTTTCACATGAGAGTGGGTGATCTGGAGGATAATAATGACAACAATAATAAAGGACTGGGGGTAATAAAATCCAATGACATAAGATGTAAAAGAAATAAGTTGAAGAACATAAAAAATAATTTAGGGACTTCCCTGGCAGTCCAGTGGTTGAGACACTGCCCTTCCAGTGCAGGGGGCATGGGTCCAATCCCTGGTTGGGAAACTAAGATCCCACATGCCAGGCAGAGCGGCCAAAAATAAATAAATAAAATGGAAAAATACTTTTAGAAAGTGTTCTTAGTATCCTTAGAGATATTCAAAAGGCATTCATAGGGTTTCCCTGGTGGTGCAGTGGTTAAGAATCCGCCTGCCAATGGAGGGGACACAGGTTCAAGCCCTGGTCCAGGAAGATCCCACATGCCGTGGAACAACTAAGCCCGTGAGCCACAACTACTAAGCTCGTGTGCCACAACTACTGAAGCCTACGTGCCTAGAGCCCGTGTACTGCAACAAAAGAAGCCACTGCAACGAGAAGCCCGCGCACTGCAATAAAGAGGAGTCCTGCTCGCCGCAACTAGAGAAAGACCCAACACAGCCAAAGGTAAATAAATAAATTTATAGAAAAAAGGCATTCATAAATCAAGAATAGGTTGTTATGGAAAGAGAACAATTTAAAAATAAAAAATAATGTGTAGAAATTAAAAGTATCATTGCAAAATAAAATCCAATAGATAGGCATAACCATAAAATGGGCATATGTAAAGAACAACTTAATGGTCTGAATAGTAAAGATAAGAATATTGCCCATGATAGAGACCAAAATTATAAAGACATGATACCTAAAAGAAAAGAGTTGAGAGACATGAAGGAATCAGTTGAGGGTCCAAAGAAGTTCCAGAAAGAGGGAATGGAATACTCAAATCATTAATAGAAAAGAATCTCCCAGAGTGGAAGAATGATCTTATTCCTTATACTGAAAGAGCCAGCAAATGTTGAACATGGTACATGAAAAAAAGACATCTACCTAGACAGAGCACATTAAGATTAGAATACCAAGGATAAGGCAAAAATTCTAATAGCTTCCAGAAAGGAATAGATTGTTAATTACTAATGAATGAGAAACAGATTTACATCAGGCTTTTTTCTAATCAACCACCTGGAATATAAGAAGAAAACTGAGCAGTATCTTCAAACTAGTGAGTGAAAATACTTTTTTTATTGTGGTAAAAAGCACATAAGATTAAATTTACCATCTTAACCATTTTTCTGTGTGTACAATTCAGTACTGTTAAGTATATTCACATTGAAATGCAAAGGATCAAGAGAACTATTTATCCTGCAAACCTGAAACTCTACACCCATTAAATACAAGTCCTTCCTCGCCACTTCCTCCAGCTGTCAGCAATCACTTTTTTACTTTCTATTCCTATGATTTAAACTACTTTAGATACTTCATATAAGTGAAATTATGCAGTATTTTGCTTTCTGTGACAGGATTATTTCACTTAATATGTTCTCGAGGCTCATCATGTTGCAGGTTCCCCTTGTACAGCAAGAGAATGTAGATACTAATTAATTTTAAATGTGTTTGAAAAATTTAAGTATAAATATGTGTGACAAAAGTGTAAGTAATCACTGAATAATATAAATAGGCTCTATAACTTCCAAATAGAAGAAAAGGAATAAAATAGAACATCAGTAGCTCAAAAAGTTCAACAGGGCAAAGGGGGGCAAAAGAGAGAACAAGAAAGCATAGTCATAGAAAACATAAACTAGGTAGTAGGAATAAGGACAAATATGTCATTAGTTATGATATTGGTTATGATGTTTAAATGGGTAATAATTTTAATATTTAATTATATTTATTAATAAGGTGTTTGTTGATGGGTATAATTTCTCTACTAAAGGATGGAGATTTTCAGATTGGGTAAACAACAATATTTAGATATGGTTTAGAGGCAACACTGAACAAAATGGTACAGAAAGGTTGAAAAGAAAAGCATATGCGAAACAATCTAACAAAACTAAAGCATGTATAGCAAGACATCAAAAAGTAGATTTAAAGCCAAAAATATTTGATAAACAAAAGGGATATTTTATATGCACAGCTCACTGAGAAGATACAATAACCATGAAGAAAAAGCTGCTAAAAGAGTACAGAGAGACAGTAACTTACCTGAAATCACAGTTGGAAACAGTATACTTCTCTCAGAATTTGAAAGATCAGCTGGAAAAAAAATAAGTCAAAATAAGTAAAATTTCAGTAACAAGCAACAAGCTTGATCTAAGGTACCTTTATAGCTGCCTCTATCTTTATAACCCACATATAGGAAATACACATCCTTTTCAAACCTTCATGAAAAATATGTGAAAAGAAAAAGTAAACATTAATAGAGCTCCCCGGGCTTCCCTGGTGGTGCAGTGGTTGAGAGTCCGCCTGCCGATGCAGGGGACATGGGTTCGTGCCCCGGTCCAGGAAGATCCCACATGCGGCGGAGTGGCTGGGCCTGTGAGCCATGGCCGCTGAGCCTGCGCGTCTGGAGCCTGTGCTCCGCAATGGGAGAGGCCCCAACAGTGAGAGGCCCACGTACAGCAAAAAAAAAAAAAAAAATAGAGCTCCCCTTCCCTCCAATTTCAGTATATTCCAAAAACCAGAAATAGTTTAGGCCATGTGCTCGGATCATGATGCAATAAAATTAGAAATTAACAAAAGGATAGAGAAAATAATCTCTAATAATTGAAAATAATTACTTTTGAAGAGGGGAGCAGAATTTGGTGGGTAAGGGGGAGGTAAAATGGGATTTTCATTTTTCATAAAATTTATACCTCTGTACTAAGACTTTCGTAACCTTACCTCTGTAGTTGAAAAAGCAATTAGCAAGTTATTCCTTCAATGAATGAATAGAACCTCGAAAGTTCTCCTTATCTTCTGTCTTCATAATATTCCTGTGAATATTGTGGAGGTAGGCATTATTCCAATTTGATGCAATGAGAAACTGAGGTTTTAACAAAGCAGGTTAGAAGGCTAAGCAGGTAAATTGCATTATTTTACCCTTTTGGGGGGCTTATAGGATGAGTCTACCTTTCCTCTAGATTCCTATTTTCTAGAAATACATAAAAACAAGAATATCCATTTGTTTATGCAAACAAGTCAGAACCATGCTATAAAGACAGAATGCTAAATTTGAAAATTTTCTTATTTAAAATGTAATCCACTCTAATGTTGTGAGCAGAAATCATTTTTTAAAGATCTTTTGCTTGCCAAGGACAAATTCTAGCTGTTGACCAAGGCAGTAGAGTTCACTGTATGCCTTTTTCTCTGAGAGGTAAATACAAGGAAATGATGCTTCTTATTACAAGGTACCAGGCCTTTCATCCTTGGAAGGAACAAGACATTTCTGATTTGGGAAAGTTTATGATCCCTATTTTGATTAAAAAATCTTTTAAAAATAAACATCTTAAGTATTAAAGAACATATATAATGTTTTTCTTCAACAGAATACACAAAATAATGAAAGCATCTTTTTTTTATTCAAAAGGAAATCACATGACTTAGGAAATAAGTTCAGAGTTCAAATTCCTCAACCCATTGCAAAAAACTAATAGTTACTTTTCAGTATTTTTCTCTAGTTCCCCTCTTTCTGCATTGAGACTTCTTGTAGTATTCAGAACCCTGACTCCTGTCTCCTTGATTTTCCACCAGGAACCTTAAGTTCCTCTCCATTCTACTCTACAGAGTTCTAATCAATCTGCCACCCCCAGATTTTCACACCCACACTCGACATGGGGCTCAGTAACACAACAAGGCCTGTGTGTAATGGGACCCACCCTCCTTAGAAAGAGTTGGGATTATAAATAACTAGGTTGTCTAGTTGACGGCTTGTTTTCTGTGGCCTGTGCACTTTTCTCAAGGACAAGTTAAGTATGAGGAAGATCCAATCCTGAGAACTCTTTTTATTTAAGTGGCAATAAAATTCAAATACAATATCTTACATTTCCAAATACCTCTGTGCTGTGTGCATCATAGAAACATGGCTTTGTTCTCCAAGACGATCAAGAAACCCTAGAGAGGGACTTCCCTGGCAGTCCTGTGGTTAAGACTTCGCCTTCCATTGCAGGGGGTGCAGGTTCGATCCCTGGTCAGGGACTCAGGATGCCTCATGGGTCAAAGATCCCACATGCCTCGTGGCCAAAAAACCAAAACATAAGGCATAAGCAATATTGTAACAAAATTCAATAAAGACTTAAAAATTCTCATCTCTCAACTTGCTTCACAAGAAAACAAATTAAAAAAAAAAAAAAAAAGAAACCCCAGAGAGAGTGACAACATCAATTCTAGAAGGAATATGTTTGCTGCATATGTGTGAGTTCAGCTATCAGAATTTTTAATTAAACTAAATTTATTAAAAGCCATTTTTGTACATCCAAGTCATTTTTATATGTTTGGCACAATGTAAGATAAAGGGGAAAGGTCTCCCTGTATATGGCACTTAAAGTTTACTTCATTACATTTGTTTCAGCACTTGGGTGGTATAAAAATTAGTCGTGTGAACGCCAAGCTGAAAATATGACTCTCAGCATCTGCTAACAGCTGCCTTAAAAACAATTTTGCCTTTTCAGGGGTAAATGGATTTTGGGAAGTGGATTTTTGTGGAAGTCTGGGATATTTTCAAGTGCATTCTTGGGTTTCTTCGTTTATTACCTGGAAACTCCTTGCTGAGAATCTAGTCAGGACACATTGGTACGTTCTGGAGAAGTTCTGTTTGTACTGATGAATTCCTTTTGAGCTTCAGAATAGATTCCTCTGTTGAGGTACCCATTTTTGGTGGCAAAGGGTTGTTTTAGAGGACTAGGAGAAGGAAGCCTGTGATATTGTGATTTATAATAAGAAATATGTATTTGTTCTTTTTTTTTTTTTTTTTTTTTTTTTTTTTGCGGTACGCGGGCCTCTCACTGTTGTGGCCTCTCCCGTTGCGGAGCACAGGCTCCAGACGCGCAGGCTCAGCGGCCGTGGCTCACGGGGCCCAGCTGCTCAGCGGCATGTGGGATCTTCCCGGACCTTCCCGGACCGGGGCATGAACCCGTGTCCCCTGCATCGGCAGGCGGACTCTCAACCACTGTGCCACCAGGGAAGCCCTGTATTTGGTCTTTGATGGCATTCCTAGTACAGAGCTCCTTGGAATTTCCTAAGTGGTGAGAGAGATAAAAGAGTCTGTTGTTATGTTATTGAGGTGACTTTTGGATTGCCTCTGACTCTTCTAAGGATTGAGTCTGGTTGCCAGGGCAACCAACTGGTGATTAGAGGGTTGGAACTTTCAGTCCCCGCCGCCACTTCCCAACCTCTGGGGAGGGGAGCGACAGGGTTCTGAGGGCATCCCAGTAGTGAGCATGGGAGATGGACACACCTGGAGAGGGTATGGAGGCTCCACGTTCTTTTGCACAGACTTTGCTTTGTGCATCTCTTCCATCTGGCTATTTCTGAGTTATATCCTTTTATGATGAACTGGTAATCTAGTGAGGAAAATGTTTCTCTATGTTCTGTGAGCTTTTCTAGCAAATTAATCAAATCCAAGGAGGGGGTCATTTGGAACTCCTGATCCATGTATGGGCAGTTGGTCAGAAACACAGGTGATGACCTGGGCTCATGATTGGCATCTGAAGTGGTGGTGGTGGTGGTGGGGGGGGAAGTCTTGTAGGACTGAGCCCTTAACCTGTGGGATCTGATGCAATCTCCAAGTAGATAGTGTCAGAATTAAGTTAAATTGTAGGACACCCAGATGGTGCCTGAGAATTGCTTGGTGGTGCAGGAGAATACTCCCCCACACTTTGGGATTGTTGGAGAACCTTAAAACCAAATCTCTAAGAAAGAAGGTCTGAAATCATCAAACTCATTGACCCTTCAGTAAGATCCAGCAGGAAACTCTAGGCAGAGCTATGGATAAGTACTGAAAGTGCATTAAGATCTAAGCAAGAATCAGTACTGAGCAGGATTTATTAAACACCCATTTGTACATAATACCAGTCTAAATGTTGTACACTTAAATGCAGTCCTGAAAATTTCCCTTTGAAACCTAAGGTAATTTCTAATTCCTTTCTTTGAACTCCATTCTTTTTATCAGTTGTTCCTTCTGCATAATTCAACTCACTGATTCACAGTTGATTCCCACTTAACCCCCTTCCCTTCTCTTTACAATTGTTCCCTCTATATTTTTCTAGCTGTGCATTCCACCCTTCTCTCCCTTGGTCTTATCTTTGTCTCTTTATTTGATTCAAATGGGGAAGTTGTTGGAGTTTAAAGTGAAGGTTATTGCATCTGACATCCCTTATCTGCCCTCCTGGGGCTTGTTTGGGAGTTACCTTCCCACACATTCTCAGTGTGACATGTGATTGTTGCTAGTACAAATCCACAGCTCTGGTGAAATCTGAAGGATTATTTGAGGAGCCAGCTGATCTTGTGATCATGGATGACCAACCGAAAGGTAATGCTTAGAGTCAGGACCTAACTAAATAGGCCCCAGAGGCTTGGGTTCCATTTAAAAGAGAGCATCTTCATGTTTCCCAGCTGTCCCAGCCCTTGGCAATTCCAGACTCATGGGGTTTCTTTCAAGAAGCACCTGTTTGCATTGTAGCCTGAATTTGTAGCAAATTATTTCTACACAGTTGGAAATAACATCAAATCGGCTCTTTTACCAGGCACGCTGGTTGGGCGCATTTGGGTTTTGTAGATGTTTGTGTGTTCTTATAGTGTGAAAATGCCTTTATTTAAAACAAATACATTTTCCAGCTCATTATCCCGCAGTATGAAGCCCAATTCTGTTAAAAATAATTACAATGGCTGAAATGTTTTGCTGAGAAAAACAGGTATTCCACATGCCACTACAAATTCAAACTTTTGTTTCCAACAGACTTTTGATGCATCATCCCAGGATATTGTGGCTTGAAAGTTTAAAGAATATTTCTCTAAGGTTATTGTCATAAATATTTTTACTGATTTCGTGATGAAAAATCCTTACCAATACTCACATTAAGTATATTTCACATCTCTCTGAGATTAAATCCAAGGAGAATGAGTTTCTTTTATTCTTCTTTTAATTCTTGAAAATATTGAAAGTTGCAAGATACTGTAGTCTTGGGAGGAATATAGAAGGTTCATCTTATGACTTTCCACGTATGTATAAAAAGTCTAATTTGCTTTGGGAAAATAGGAGTTAAAATCTGAATATGGTGCAAAAATTTCAATTCTCACACAAAATCTGACACCTTTGAGTCCATGAACCTCTGCTTTGAACTTCAAACGAACAAGCCTCTGCATTCTTTGTCTATATTTATCTTTGTCAGGACTACACAAGGCACATTTGCATGGCTTATTCTTCCCTCCATCTGTAATTTGAAGATAATTAAAGAATAGGCAGACGAGGGAGATGGTAAGAAAGAGAGAACTGAATGCTCTGTTCACCAGAAATTTTTTTCAGTGTCTGAACCTTCATGTTATTCAAGTAATTAGAGTTGATCGTTAATTCGCAATAGCTTTCTAAGGTTAAAGCAGTCACGTTATCCGGGGAGACTGGAAAATTCCTCCAGGCAATTACAATTTTTGCAGTAACGGTTTTGGTGTGCAACAAAGTTTGAATTCGACTGCTTTGGCTCTTCTAGAAAAGACACTGAGCAGAGAAACACTCTAGTCCCTACGGGTGCTTTTTCCTGACCCTCAAAGATGCTCCTTGAATAGTGCTGTGAGATGTTGGCAAATACTGTATTTTATATTCTCCTCTTTGTGCTTCATACTTCACTTTAACATACTAAAAGTTCTAAGAAGTTTAGCAGTAAAGTACTTTTTATTAATAAAGTAATTTTATTTAACTAAATTTTCCCAAACTTACATGATCACGGTACCCTTTTTATATGCAACATTTATTAACATCCTGGGATTCCACAGAAAGAATGCTATTTTTGGTTTAAAAAGCTTTGCAAGGAAGAGTTCTAGAATTATCTCCTGAGGTACAGGTTATGGTTGGTAAGATTTATTGTATGCACTGATATTGCCAGAAGTATTCTAAAATCTTAGAAGATGTTTGAAGACCCAGGAGATAAGGAGGATGTAGCAGTGAGTATAAGAAATATATAATTGAGTCTCAAATTTGGTTTAGGCTTTTCTGGTAGAGTTGTCATTCTAATTTCTTTTAAAATTATCAAAATTTGTTCTGGAGATATAAGTTAATGTTTACAGATACTATTATACACGGGCAACGTTGCTGGAAAGTAAGGGACTGGCTGAATGTTGGTGGGAGTTCAATTTTAGGGGAAAATAGTCCCAAAATTTATAATTAAAAACTATTATATTTAATATATATATATTGTTTTCAAAAGTTTAAAATAGTAATGTTTGAGTTTCTCTCCCCTCTACCTCTCTCTGCGCCCTCCTGCCCTTTTGCATATTTTAAAAGCAATTCTAAATCACCTCCTGTGTACACCGTTGTATGTTAAGTACCACTGGGGGGATAAGAAGAAATAGAAGGCATGATCCCCACCCTTGAGTAGCCGATTAGAAAAGACTTCAGGTTGGATTTTTCCACTGACTGGGTAGCTGTGGCTACACAGAACAAAGAGGGGAGGTGCATTCTGGGTGGGAGGTTCAGCTGAACAATGAAAGCAGAATGAAACCTGGTCTCATCCCGTAGTCAACTAGCACCAGGAAGCAGAAATAATGCAGGTTGCCTTGAATCAAGTGGTTATTAACTCTTAGCTGGATGCCTGCTCACTCAGAGGAGCATGACCTGTATTGGTAGCCGGATCCCCTTTGTTGTTTTTATATGGATATACTCTATCTTTGTCTCAGTTTAGCAAAGTTCAAGAGTTTTTTTTGAGGTCTGTGAGGATACAATTATTTATGAAACTGGATTGACATAGGGGAAAAGTCTGCAAGACATTTGAAGGCTGTCCTTCTGATGAATGTGATGGCAACTTTATGCAGGATGATCTAGAGGAGCATGTTCCCCTGTGGTCATGGTTAGGTTAATGAAAACTCTTTTTCAAGTGGTATTTTGGGAATCTAAAAGCGACTCTTACTTACAGCTAGTGAAGGAAGGAAAATATATTGGACCATGGCTAGAAACCTAGCTTCCAGGTTTCTGCTGGAAAGTTGATGATGTTTTCCTCACTTTGGAAAGGAAGGGAAGAAGAGGCAGATGTTCCACTTTTCTAAATAAATAAACAAGTCTTTTTGTTCCCTTTTGGGAGATTTAGCTGGTTTGGAAAAAGGTAGAAGGGAACGAAGAACTGGAGGAAAACGTAAGGAAGGGTCAGACTGGTTCATGGCTGTTTGCTTGATGCCAATTTAAGTTGCTAGCCCGGATCGCTTCTCATCTTCCTTTCCTGAGATGCAAAAGGGAGACAATCAGCTATTTTATAGTGGCTGTTAGACTTGAAAGATCAGGAAAAAGTACACATTAGGGAATATTATTTCTGGTGAAAGATTAACAAGACACTACTCACTGACTCTCTGCTATGTACAGCCTTTTTTTTTCAAGTGCTTGTTATAAGGGACTTTACCTGTAGGCTACAGTTAGCTAACCAATTAACTAGAAATTACTCTCCAAGAATGAACTAGGGCTATGCAGTCCAAAGATAGAAAATCCCCAAGAAGAAAAATTGAATAATTTAAGTTCTATTGAAATGAAGAAGGCTTTGGAAATTTTTCTGTTTTCTGGGATTCTGATGTGTCTTTTTAAGCACCATCAAATTCTGGATTTGCTGCCATGCTTAGATCAGTCTAATATAGCAATGTAAGTGCCGCTTAAATGAGGCAAGAGGTTTTGTTTAATGTTAAAACTGTCATCTCTCTTCTTAAAAGTATAGAACCAGTTCTTTAAAATGTAGCTGATAGGAGATGTATGACGGTGTAATTATTCTAAGGGAATTTTAAATTGGTGTATAGTTACATTTAAAACACAAACCTGAAAAAATACAACACAAGCATTGAAATACTATGTTGTCACCTTTACCAAGATATCTAAAACTCATACAACACAGTAAGAGGTCTAATATGAGTATAAACAGTTTAGCTTTTTCAACTACAATCATTTAAGTGCTTTACTCTTTATATTACAGCAGCTAAGACTCATTTTAAGACCTAAAATGTATCAACAAGTATGGCGTCATGTATTCACGTGTAGTCAGTCTCAGTGATAGGGATTATTAAAAAATTAGCCCAAATAACCAGTTATTTCACTCTCCAAGAGTGGAGTGCACAATCCAAGGGCCACAAATGCTGGGGTGTAGTCCTTGGAGCCAGTAGGCTACCAAACAGCCGTTAAAGTGTGGTCGGACTGTGAGGACTTTGGGAATTGGTCAACAATTGGCTAAATAAGCCCTGGACTCAGTCCTTGTCTTGAGCTGCCAATTACACAGCAATGTGGGCAGTGCTATATAGAAGTAAGCACAGGGCACTATAATGGCTCCTTGAGCATCTAGCTCAGGCTTGGGAGGTGGGGGGGTCAGCAATGCCTCCTTAGGGAGTGCTTATCACTACATGAAGTAGAAATGTATAACAGGGAAGTTATTATCTAAGTAGAGAACAAGTAAATGCCAGTTACTGCAAGTGTTCATAGATGATAGGATCATAGCACAATAATATTACAACTTTATGTGTGTATAGTGCATCCAGTTTAATAATTCATCTATAGCATAATATCATACCAGCTGAATATTATCAACTTGAATATTTCCTGATCTTCTCTTTTCCAGACACATGGTAGGATTATACTTCCCTAATCCATTGAACTAAGTGTGGTCATCAGACTTGCCTTGACCGCAGAAATGTGAACAAAAGTGATGTGTGTCACTTCTTGGCGGGCATTTTAAAAGCTTGTATGCAATTCACCCTCTCTTTACATACTGTGGTGATCTAGGAAGCCTGTGTCCAGATGAGACGCTTCTCTACTGGGTTTTGAGTGACTAGAGAAGCAGAGTCACCCTGTCAACCCGTAATGGACATATCGGGTGAGAAATACATTTTTGTCTTTAGCTACTGAGGTCTTTTCTTAACAGTGTAATCTCATCTTCCTTGGTAGATATAAGCACTGTTCATTGTTCCTATGAACTCTCATAGTACCTGCTAAAGGAAATTAATGCAGAACATGCAGAGCTTCTAATGCTTTTTTTAAAAAATAGACTTCTTTTTTTAGAGTAGTTTTAGGTTCACAGCAAAATTTATCTTAAGGCACAGAAATTTCCCATATGTTTCCTGTGCTCACATATGCATAGCCTTCCCCATTACCAACTTACCTCACTAAAGTGGTACATTTGTTATAATTGATGAACCTACCTTGACACATCATAATTACCCAAAGTGCATAGTTTACATTGGGTTTCACTCTTGGTGTTGTACATTCCGTGGGTTTGGACAAATGTATAGTGATGTGTATCAACCATTGTAGTATCATACAGAGTATTTTCATTGCCCTAAAAATCTGCTGTGCTCTGCCTGTTCATCCCTTCTTCCCACAACCCCTGACAGTTACTGATCTTTTTTACCTTTTACTTTTATCCATTGTTTTGCCTTTTCCAGAAGGTCATGTAGTTGGAATCATACAACATGTAGCCTTTTCAAATTGGCTTTTTTCACTTAGTAATATGCAATTAAGTTCCCTCTATGTCTTTTCATGGCTTTATAGCCCATTTTCTTTTAGTGTAGGATAATATTCCATTGTCTGGATGTACCACCATTTATTCATCCATTCACTTACTACAGGACATCTTCGTTTCTTCCAAGTTTTGCAATTATGAATACAACTGCTATAAACATATGTGTGCAGGTTTGTGTGTGGAAATAAGTAAGGTTTCAACTCCTTTGGGTAAATACCAAGGAGCACAATTGCTGGATCACATGGTGAGATTGTGTTTAGCTTTGTAAGAAGGAGCAAAACTGTCTTCCAAAGTGACTGTACCACTTTGTGTTTCCACCAGCAATGAATGAGAGTTCCTGTTGCTCCATGTCATTGCCAACATTTGATGTTCTCAGTGTTCTGGATTTTGGCCATTCTTATATGTGTATAGTGGTATCTCCTTTTAATTTGCATTTCCCTGATGACATATGATGTAGAGCACCTTTTCATATGCTTATTTGCCATCTGTATATATTCTTTGTTGAGGTGTCTGTTAAGATTTTTGGCCCATTTTTCAATCACGTTTTTTCTTATTTTTGAGATTTCTTTGATATTCTGGATAACAGTCCTTTATCAGATGTGTCTTTTGTAAATATTTTCTCCCAGTTGGTGGCATGTCTTTTCATTCTCTTGACAGTATCTTTTGCAGAAAAGAAATTTTTAATTTTAGTGATATTTTTTTCATGGATTCTGCCTTTGGCATTGTATCTAAAAAGTTAATGCCCTACCCAAGGTTATCTAGGTTTTCTCCTATGTTATCTTCAAAGAGTTTTTAAATTTTGTGCTTTAAATATATATATATATATATATATATATATATATATATATA
>NW_006772053.1:616769-626920 GCF_000442215.2 Lipotes vexillifer
GTGTCGGGTCTTAGTTGTGGCATGTGGGTTCTTTCATTGTGGCGTGCGGGCTTCTCTCTAGTTGTGGTGTGCAGGTTTTCTCTCTCTAGTTGTTGTGCGTGGGCTCCAGAGCACGTGGGCTTTGTAGTTGGAGGCACACGGGCTCTCTAGTTGAGGTGCACGGGCTCAGCAGTTGTGGCATATGGGCTTAGTTGCCCCCTGGCATGTGGGATCTTGTTCCCCGACCAGGGATCGAACCCCTGTCCCCTGCATTAGAAGGTGGATTCTTTACCACTGGACCACCAGGGAAGTCCCTGTGTTTTAAATTTAGGTTTATGTTTCTTTTAGAGTTACCTCTTGTGAAGGGTGTAACATTTGTTTCTAGATTAAGTTTTTGGCATGTGGATGTTCATTTGTCCCAGCACCATTTGTTGAAAAGACTGTCTTTGCTCCATTGTATTGCCTTCACTCCTTTGTCAAAGATTAGTTGACTATATTGATGTGGGTATATTTCTGGGCTCTCTATTCTGTGCTACTGACCTATTTGTCTGTTCTTTCACCAATACACACTGTCTTGATTACTGTAGATTTATGGTAAGTCTTTAATTTGAGTAGTGTCAGTCCTCTGACTTGGTTCTTTTCCTTCAATATTGTATTGGCTCTTCTCGCAATTTTTGTCCTTCTAGTGCTTTTTGTGCCTGGCGTGTATTACGGTGGTCCAAAGGCCTTTTTTGGACTCGTATCCTGATAATTGACTGCCAAAAAGCTGAGTTCTGGCGCAGTGAGTTGTTCCTAAAAAAGGGATAGACATTTCCTCCAGACAAAATGTAAATGAGCCAGATCCACAAGAAGCATTTAAGTAATAATAATTCACGTCCATATGATTTTTGTCCTAGAACAAAATGATTATAATTCCAAACACATTTCAACAAACCTAAGATCACCTCTTATAGTTAAAAATCATCCAATAACCAGTTTGTGTTATAGTGTATTTACTCTTTAGGCAGGTAAAAAACACAATTTGCTTTTCCTCTCTTGGTTCATGACAGCTGTGCCTTCCCAGTCACCCCGGCTCTCTGTCATTCCTCAAAGCCCAAGCAATTGCCAAGGCCTACTGTGTCCTGCTCCAGAGTTCCTCTGTTATCCATCACTTTCTTCCCACTGCATTGCCAAGGCCTAGCTCATGTTCTTTTCATCACTTTCTGTGTTACTGTGTCTTTCTGATTCCAATTTCTCAGATTCCAGAGAACGTATTCTCTGTGTTGCTATTGTTTCTTTTCTAAAGCAGATTTGGATTTTTAGCTAAAAATGTGAAACCATATTTTGATGAATTTTTATGTCTCTTTTAGTATTTCTACTTTCTGGGCTCATTCTCCCCTTATCTATTGGCAGTAGTATTTCAGCTTCTTGTTCCCATCACATAGATAAGTTTAGTTAAAAATTTAATTTATGTGGGAAGACATTTATGACATCGTACTATTTGAGAGATATTCTTTCCCTTATTGTACTAGTAGCACACTAACAATAAAACAAAAACCCTAGCGTGAAATTCAGCTCAGATTATATTTGTTTATCTTTTTCTCAGGAAAACTTATTGGATTCCTTATTCCCACCGAATAAAGGAATTCAGGGATATCTAAGCTTACTTCTAACTTCACCTACTAGTTTGTCCTTTTAGGTAGAAACTGTTATGATTCCCTTGCCTATTTCATATATTATAGTACATATTCAAAATAAATGTTTTTAGAATTGATTTTCTGAATGAATTATTTATCTTAATGACTGACATTGGGTATATGAGAGCCTGGGATTATTTGATAAATTTGCTGAAATTTTTTGAACTTTTAATAAAATATAATGAATATCTTCAGTTGAAAAAGAACAGTGGCCCCAGACTTAGGCTAAGCTAGTCATTTCAGCACTGAATCTCATGGGTAAATTTAATAGAAGTTTAGACCAAAATGTCATGTATAGCAACAACTTCTTCCAAGATAGTGAAGTCCAGTGGAAAGGCATTTCATGTATAGATGCTGGTGCTACTAAATCAATTGGTCAGGGAAGACCATAAACCCTGTATTTACAGAACATACAATGTCCATTTTAAGTGAGCCCTAGATCTGCCCATCTTGCTGATCAAACGAGGGGTTCAAACAGGACTGTAAAAGGAAACACAGTTATTTGGGAGAATCTAGGGAAAGTATCTTAGAGAAGGTGGGATTGAGCCAGCCCTTGAAAATTGGGAAAGGTTTGCAAGGAAACAAACAGAAAAATACTAGGGGCAGGAATAAATAATTGAGAAACCTGTCTGATTGGAATTCATGTTAAAGAAGGGGATTTAGGTAAGATTGAGTAGATAGACTAAGCTAGAATCTAAGAAGCTTGTATAGCAAACTGAGAACTTTGACCTTTATACTCAGGGCCAGTACTTCTAAACTGGGGCCAGGGGTGTGAGGAGGTAGCGAAACTTCCAGGAGAGCTTCTTAAAGCTTTATTGCCCTCTCAGTGTCTCATCACTAAGCTGCCCTGAGTAGTCCCACTGTAGTGAGCCCCTGTTACTGACGTAGTGCTTAAATTGTTTTTGGCAAGAACAAATATTTGTAAGCCACTGCTGTAGGAACTTTGGAGCTACTGGAAGTTTATGAGCAAAAGAGTTTATGCCAAATAGTTATATAATCAGACAATGGCCTTCACCCAGTGTCCCAAATCCCTCTTGAGCCTCTCCTTGACACCACTAAAGAAATATATGACAGGTGGAGGTAATAGAGCCTGTACTTGTCTTTTTAACCTACTATTTATGACATATTATAAAGTTATAACCAACAGAAGTAATGTTTAAAGTATTTTTCCATATTTCAAAGAGGAAATATGGAATTGTGATATTCATGCACATCATAAATTCTAGGGTCATTGTTACCTCTTAATACACAAGTGATACTTTTGTACACTTTAAAGAGAGATTATTCTGGGTAAATGTCATGAAACGAACTCTATCTCAGGGCAAAGGTATGGCCAATATATAAACCCCTTTTGAAAAATAAATGGAGAAGTGTTTCTGTCTGTTCTAAGTGCTGCACCTGAAGTCCGGATCTGAGGCTGAAGCCTGCCAACATTTACATACTGATTAATCCTATAAAATTTGATAGAGTCATTCCACTACAACATCTGGAATAATTGCATAGTTGCTGGCAAAAGAGAGCAGAAGGTACTGTTAAATCTGCCAATCATGGTGTAATTAATAGTTCCCCAGAAATTGCACTAAATACTAGAGTCCTGACCTTTTTGTTTATTCACGACCCATTTTCTTTGTATTTTTCTTCCTTTGATTTGATTGTTTGTTGCTACATTTAACAACAAAAAGAAGAAGCAAGCCACCCACACCAAAATCCTCCTTTCATCCATTAAAATTAAGCATTAATAATAACAGAGGCTGAGAGAACAGTGAAGCTGCTGAATCCTAAAGCACATCAGTAAAAATGCGGGATGGGGCTCTTTTATCAGTAAGGTAGGTCTGTTGGCTTCCCAGTGCTAGACTGGATCCAAATCACAGTGCAACCCTAGTTTGGGAACAATTCTTATGTTAAATTATGCTAACTTGTTATTCTAGAACACTGTTTGATTTTTTGTTTTTAATGTTTTCTTAATAGTGCCTCCATTCTCGTATCAACTCTTGAGAGCCAAGTACAAAAGAAAGGACTCAGGTGTTTTCGTTTCCCATTTTATTGATAGAAAACTAAGACATGAAATGGTTGTAACACTTTTCTATAGTTAATTCTGGTTGAATATCCAGATAATCTATGGGAAAAAAGTAAGACACTGGTCCACAGAAATAAGTGGCATTAATGAAAAGTATCTGGATTTTAGAATAACAGACCTTGGGTGAGTTACCTAAGCTTGTTGATCTTCAGTTTTCTCATCTATAAAGTGCTAACAGTGGTGTGTATACATTTGTATTGAACTTTGTCTTTTCACTATGTATTTTGCTCAGTTGTTACATTTTCTAAATTTGAAAACTACTTGTACAACATGTGTTATGTAAGAAGTGCTAATAATTAACTCCTATGCAAACAGTGTTTGCCTTTTTTGTTGTTGTTTTTTTTGTTTTTGCAGTACGCGGGCCTCTCACTGCTGTGGCCTCTCCCGCTGCGGAGCACAGGCTCCGGAAGCGCAGGCTCAGCGGCCATGGCTCACGGGCCCAGCCGCTCCGCGGCATGTGGGATCCTCCCGGACCGGGGCACGAACCCGCATCCCCTGCATCGGCAGGCGGACTCTCAACCACTGCGCCACCAGGGAAGCCCAGTGTTTGCCTTTTAATAAAATACAATTAAAAATATTAGCAAATGGAATAATTGGGTCATTTATATAGATGAGAGATGCCTAAAATTAGTTTTAGAAAAAGAAGATTGTAAATAAATCATTTAGAATGAGTGGAGATGAAAATTTCACTATGCTACAGTTTTCTGAGTTCCTTAAAAATAACATTTATTGTGGTTTTTTGTGATTACAAAAAGAATATTCACTGTGTAAAGATTGGAAAACGTAGAAGAGGACAAAAGGAATTACAGTTACTATACATGATAGATTGAAGATACCCTTCTTCTTGAAAAGAAATTGCCCAGCATGTCAGTAAACACATTTTAAAAGGCATAAAACCTCAAGGACACACCAAAGAGAAAGGATATGACAGCAGACAGAGATGTCAATAAAATTTTGAATGATGGGACACAGATGGATTGGTGCTAAATCATTTAGAAGAGTGAGAAAGTAGAAATATAGTCACATGCAAGGGGGAATAAGGGGAGCATTTTTAAAACACCTAATTGTTTTAAGCCTCCAAATTCAGGATTATAGGCACATAAAATGTTCAGTAGTCTTGGGCAGGGTAGGAATGAAAATGGGAAGATTGCTTTAAAATGTATATCATGAATATGTTGGTCCTTAGATTTCCTCATCCCAGCAGAAGGCACCTTTGATGGAAAGGTTGAACCAAAGAGACTAAGGATCCAACGTACTGCTGAGGCATGAGTTAGGTGAAGTGAAAATCCGTACTGAAGAATGTTTCCTACTTTTTAGGTTGTATGTGGAGGGACTTTCCTAGACTCACATTCTTGGCATCTTGCCCTGTTTCTATTTTCCTTTTTCCCATGGAGGAGGAGAGAATTACCTGATTGTTGATCACTGTTCTGTGAATGGAAGGGCGAATTCATCAGTCTTTTTTCTTCTCTCTCAGTGTGAGGCAGTGATTATGGATAAGTGAGCCTGCTCTGCAGCCCTGAAACTTCCCTCAGGAATGCTGACCAAGGTCTAGATAGGGTCAGAGAATTTGAGCAAGCTCATTCTGCCCTCACATCTAAACCATATTCTTCTAACCAATCAGTGAGAAAGACGATATTTAGACTTTAGTCTCTCAGGTGGTTTAAAACTTGGGCAGAGCTTTAAGGCAACAGACATGTTATTAATTGATTTCCTAAATATCATACAGTTTGCATCTTAAACAAAAAGATTCACAATCCCCTTTCTCCGCTTGACTGCTAGAATACTGGCCACTGGCATGATGTACTTCAAACAGAAGATGAGTCAAACCTCTCTGGGGAACTGACCAAAGGAAAGAACACCACATGTATTGGCATTTTGGAGTCCTCCAGTGAGATGGCCAGATTCCTGGATGTTCATCTATGGTAATGCCCAGTGGTCAGTAAGCCTGTTTAGGCAAGAAGTGTTTTCAGTCATCATTTTAGTGCTTCACTCTTAAATATAAATTCACAGTCAAGGACTTTTGAGGAAAGACTCTAATATAAAAGACAAGAAGAAAAAAGAATGAAAGAAAGGATTTTCAGAGAAAATAGACATATCAGGAGAAAACATCACACTTTGTATTTAATATCCTCAAAGAGAAAATAAGAATAGGATGCTATAAAAGGTAATATTCAGGAATGAGGCAAAAGTCTTAGAAATTGAAAATATCATAGTGTATTAGTTTTCTATTGCTACTGTAATAAATTACCAAAAATTTAGTGGCTGAAAATAGCACAAATGTATTATCTTACAGTTCTGAAAGTCTAAAGTCTAAAGTGGGTCTCACTGGACTAAAATCAAGGTATCATCAAGGCAAAATTCATTTCTGGAGGTTCTGGGGGAGAATTTGTCTTCTTGCCTTTTCCAGCTTCTAGATGCTGACTGCATTCATTGCTTGTGGTTCCCTTACATCTTCAAGTCCAGCTGGTTGAGTCTTCATTATATTGCATCACTGTAACTCCTCTGCCTCCCTCTTTCACATTTAAAGACCCCTTGTAGTTACACTGGGCTCATCCAGATTATCTGGGATAATCTGCCAATCTTAAAGTCAGCTAATTAACCACCTTAATTCCGTCTGCAAATTTAATTCCTTGCTGTGTAACATAACATATTCACAGGTTCAGGGATTAGGCTGTGGATATCTTTGGGGTGGGGGCATTAGTCTATGTACCATAGATAGCAAAAGATAATCTAATTGAAAGACTGAAGATAAAATTGTAGAAATAGGCCAGTCAGTAAAACAAAAAGACAAAGAGCTTGGAAATAGGGGAGAAAAAAAGTCAAGACATTTGAGAACCAAGTCCAATTAATAGAAATTCCAGAGAGAAAATACAGGAAAAAGAGGATGAAATTACTTTAAAACAAACAAAAATAATATAAGAAAATCTCCCAGAACAAAAAGACTTGAATTCCAGATTAACAGAAATTCCAGAAAGAGAGTACAGGAAAAATTTATAGGAGGAAATTATCAGAGGAATAATACAAGAAAATTTCCCCAACTTCCCCAAAGTATTGAATTTCCAGATAGAAGGAGTCCACCCAGAGTCCAACAGAATGTTTGGGAAAGGATCATATCATAAAATACCACGCATTTCAAAATACTAGGGGTAAAAAAAGATGTAAAAGTTTCCAGAGAATGATAAAGTCATGTACAAACTGGCCTTCTCTAATGATACTGACATTCTCTAAAACAATATTGAAAACTCAAAGAAAAATAATACTTCCCAAATTCTGAGAGAAAATAAATCCATTCTTGAATTTTGATCCTGAATAAATTAATTAAGAGGAAGAGTTGAAAACCATTTTTATCTTCCGTGCATCCTCTCTCAGAAAGCAAATTAAGGATATGAAAATGTGGCAATGAACTAAGGAAGGAAGAAACAGAATTCAATAAGAGAGTGTGCTAAAGGGAAGTTTCAAATAAATGGTGAAGGGAAGTTCCATGCTGACTGCTCTGAAGCATATCCAAATTACAACCAGTCTCAATGGAATAGAAGGACTGAGAGTTTCAGTGGCAGTATCCCAAAGAAAAGAAAATTTTTAAGGGAGGAAAGAAAACGTAATGCTTTCTGTTTTAATGAGAAGAATTTGACACTTCTGTCAAAAATTTTAGACCTAAATTAGGATAAATACTTTGAAAAATAAACAAATGAAACAAGGCAATTAATAACGTGAGTAAAAACAAGTTTTAAAGAAAGCAGACATAAAGATAATATATCATGTAAATCAGTTCCAAATAGTATTTACATAATAGTGAAAGCACTAAATACTAATTTAACTGAGTCATTGTTATGTAATTATTTGGGGAGGATGGGGGATATATGTAAGTGTATAGTTTAAGACAGTGAAATCTTTATTTTTCATAATAGGAAGTCAAAGAAAATGTCAAAGTAGATACTTCAAGTATTTTCAATATAAACTTATTATTTTGAAAACAAGATAACCAGTTAAAAGAGTTAAAAGAATTGGGGGGCTTCCCTGGTGGTGCAGTGGTTGAGAGTCCGCCTGCCGATGTGGGGGACACGGGTTCGTGCCCCGGTCCGGGAAGATCCCACATGCCACGGGGCGGCTGGGCCCGTGAGCCGTGGCCGCTGAGCCTGCGCGTCCGGAGCCTGTGCTCCGCAGCGGGAGAGGCCACAACAGTGAGAGGCCCACGAACCGGAAAAAGAAAAAAAAAATGGGGGAATTCAGAATGTTAGGGCAAATTACAACTTAGTTTTTTTTAAAACTATGTACAAATAATACTTAAAAAAAATAAAATTTAAATTAATTTTTCTTTTTTATCTAGTTCATAACTATTTTCCTCTCATTCACTATGCTCCAGCCAGACTGACCTTCTTGTTCCTTGAAAATGGCACCTTTCCATCCAAGAGTTTTTACAGGTTTGTGATATTCTGTTTTTCAGGAACATATGCCTTAGAAAATTTCCAAGTTTCCCTTCTAATATTCATCTCTCAGCTCTATCATCACCTCCTTAGGGAGGTGTGGTAAAGATGATTGAAATTTTTGGTACTTCTCTCATCAAGGGGTAAAATCAATTTCCTCTTTTCTTGAATCTGAGATGTGCTGTGACTACTTGATCAATAGACTATATATCAGTCGTGATACTATGCTAGTTCCAGGCCTAAATTTTTAGAGGATTGGCAGTCCCCATCTTGGTCTTTTGGAATCCTCAACTTTCTTGTAGAAAGTCTGACTACCTTGATGCAATCATTCTGTGAGAAGCCCAAGCCCAACAAATAGTGACGTGTAAGTTCTGACTTGCTTGAACTCAATTCCCTGCAGGGGCAGCAGAGGGCTCTTTTCAGACGGAGGCTAGGAAGTCTCCTACTACTGAACCTGCTCATTTCCACGTGATACCTCTTGTGTGGACCCTCATCACAGCCCTGCTCTTCTAAATTCTCCCACATCGTTGTAGGTAACACTCACTCCATTTTTCTATCTCCTGACCAGCCTGGCCTCTCTGATTTTCCTCTGTCTTATAAGAGAGTCTGTGTTTTCATATATTTTCTTTTCAAGCCTTGTTTCTGGCCAAAATTTTAAGCCTTTTCCTTTAAGGTCTTAGACTTTTGATTTTCAAATAAGCACTTCTCAAAGTTCTTCAAAACTTCTGACCATTAGAAATATAAAGGATTGTCTCTGCTCTGAACTTTATAAAAATTAGAAACTCACAATCTGACCTTTTACTTTTCATTCCTGCCATAATGGACAATGAAAGCCCCTGACTCAGTTGGCTAAGGAGAAGGGTTCTACGGTAATGGTACCTACAAAACATATCCCACCATACTATCAGCTGCAGGATTGGAATCTGAACACTGGGTGACTTCCAAGCCTCCATATAACCATGTGTTTCTCCAGAATTTATCCTTTTTAAACAAACCTACCTTTCTCTCAATCAGGGAAAAGGAGGGGGAAAACCCTTGGCTATAGGCTTTCCTCTGTGTGTGTGTGTGTGTGTGTGTGATGTTAGACCTAATTACATGATAGTGGTAAAAATGGGTTCTTATGCAAAGTTGATGACTAACATTACCCTTTTTTCTCTGGAGGTGTAGATATAAGACTTTCCCTAAGTATGAATGCTATGGAATCAGTCACATTTAAAGTACTTTAACTGAATTCAAAAGGAAGGAAATTATCACAGCATTCTAGGGTCAGATGTCAGTTCCGTTGTTAGAGTTCTAAATGACTCTAAATTTGTTAGTCACTGTTGGAAGCTTCATGATTCTTCCTGTTTCTCAAGTGTCATACTCTGTAGGAGCCACGTCTACTTGCTGATGCACACCCTAAAGGCCCCAAAGAATTAATTAACAGCTTCTGGAGGTGTGTGTCTTTATTAAATACTCTCTTATTGAAACTTTATTGAAGTGCTATGCAGAATAACTAAGCCCGACATTTCCTCAGACATTGAGACAGAGAGCAGGGACTCACCACTCCTCAATTCTTAGATGACTGCTTATTTCTCTCTGGGTCTCATCATTTCTTCTATAGACTCCACTCAGACTTTCAGATGAGTTTTTTGAAAGAAAAATTAAGTGAGCCTAGCAATTTTATTGTTAATAGATGTTAACTATAGATGTGGGATGAGGTAGACGAAGAAAGGGAGGAACTAGGAGGTGTAGGTGTGTTTCCCACAAGGTCCACCTGGCAGCATTTGTGGTATTGCAGGCTTTGGAAACTGGGAGATTAAGACAGTGACTGGAAGTTATAGGGATGTGTTAAGTGGCACTATGGATATTGAGTATCCCAATGTTATAAATAAGTACACTGAATTTGGTTGTTCAGCTTTCTATGCATTGATTCTTCAGAAAAACTGACTAGGGTAAATCAGGGCTGTATGGAAAAAGAAAATTCCTCATTTGGGGAGTTTAGGGTTTCCTGCT
>NW_006772053.1:627133-646365 GCF_000442215.2 Lipotes vexillifer
GGGCCTCTCACTGCTGTGGCCTCTCCCGTTGCGGAGCACAGGCTCCGGACGCTCAGGCTCAGCAGCCATGGCTCACGGGCCCAGCCGCTCCGCGGCATGTGGGATCTTCCCGGACCGGGGCACAAACCTGCGTCCCCTGCATCGGCAGGTGGACTCTCAACCACTGCGCCACCAGGGAAGCCCAATCCCTCACTTTTTGAAAGTTTGCTTTATGCCTCTTTGCTTTTACGAAAGACCTACTTTAGTACCTATTTTCACTAATGGAAAGAAATCTGAAGAGGATTTTGATTTTATGAAAAAGATGAAAAGTGAAAATAGTGTTCAGTGAGCCCTTATAGAGGTAGTTGCAGTGAGCCCTTGTAGCGGTAGTGCACACCCAGAGCAGCAAGAGTGAAACCACCAAGCTCCTTCCCCGGGAACTAAGTGCAGCATCTCAGCATCAGGCTGCCGTACCTTTGAACTGTGTCTGTGAGCATCTGTCTTCATCTTGATTTATTTCGTGCATCTGTTAGCAAGATGTGTCTTAAGGAAATTGCTTGGTCACTGTATGTCATTTTGGCTTATAAGAGATTTCATAGGAAAACTCTACTTTCAGATATCGGGGGAAACCTGTACTCCTTGAGGCAAAAATGCACACCAAACACCCATTATCTAGAGTATACACAACTGACACAAATTTTAACTGAAATCTTACTTAAAAAATAGGACAGTAGGTCCTTCAGAGGAGGATGTCATTTAGCTCTCTTTGCTATGTAACATTTAGCCTAGTGCTTTGCATGCAGCAGGTGATCAACAATGTCAGTACAGGTTAGTTGAATTAATTAGTTAACCATCATAGAAAGAAGAACTTATATTCAATATAATTATAGAATCAAGTATAATCAATTTTTCTTGAGTATTCTGACTTTCAGTTGTTTTGAATAAATGGGGATTTACTGGGAAAAAATGTTTTCTGGGATCATTTTATGTAATAGTTGATTATGGGTTGGTTTTCTGTCCTCCAGATATTCATTCAGTGTATATTTATTTAGAATTTAATATAATACTTGCAGAGCATTGGAAAAACGTACATGAAAGAGGAACACTCTGTGCTGTTCCAGGAGTTTATGCTGTAGCTGAGGGGCACAGCAGGGGAATGTGTACATAAATTCGTTAGCAGATACTTAATAACTTAGATGCTGAGAAAGGAACATCTGATAGTCATAGAAGGCTTTGCAGGAGAGGAGGCATTTATGTGGTAAGAAAATGAGGATGACTTCACCATTTCTCCAGAAGTGGGTGAATGATTATATTACTGTATTTTAGGAGTAGGAGGATTTTGTAGAATTAAGAAAATAAAACATTTTTCCTTGATTTGATGAGCCAGAGAGACATTCAGAGGAAGATGCCTTGTAAGCTGGTGTTTTTCAGACATATTGAACCACAGGCCACAGCAGGAAATTACATTTTGCATGTTGACACAGGGCATACAGATATAAATATCAGACAGAAACTAAAGTGTTGCAAAGCAGTCCTTATCGTTACTATATGCAATACACTATGATACTTTCTATTCTAATCTGGTCTACTATAGTTCGTGCTGGTTGTGATCTTCTAAATGGATGTCGGGACCCAATCACTGCTGTAGACAGTTGTGAGTGTGGTTCTACAGCTCATGGTGCAGATAGAGTTTTAACATAGAGACTTATGAGTGATCAGCTCCAGGAGGAGGCAGAAGTCACAAGAGTGACCAATTAGTGGGGCTTCCCTGGTGGCGCAGTGGTTGGGAGTCCGCCTGCCGACGCAGGGGACACAGGTTTGAGTCCTGGTCTGGGAAGATCCCACATGCTGCGGAGCAACTAAGCCTGTGTGCCACAACTACTGAGCCTGCGCTCTGGAGCCCGTGAATGACAACTACTGAGCCCGCGTGCCACAACTACTGAAGCCTGCATGCCTCGAGCCTGCGCTCCACAACAAGACAAGCCACCGCAGTGAGAAGCCCGCGCACCGCATCGAGGAATGGCCCCTGCTCGCTGCAGCTGGAGAGAGCTCGTGCGCAGCAATGAAGACCCAACACAGCCAAAAACATAATTAAAAAAAGAAAAAAAAATCTACGAGCACCCAGATTCTAGAAGTTGGTGATAACATATCTTTACCTTTCTCATATGCTTCCTTTTCAGATCATAAGTCAGTTTTAGGAGTCCAGAAATCCCTTTTCTAGCTAGGTCTTCATCCTCTTCCCATATTTTCCTTGTTCTTTTATGCTCCTCTAACCTCCTTCTTAGTATCCTAGCTCCTGAGATCCTGAGAAGGTCCCAATACATCTGTGGAAGAGTGTCATAGATCCTTAAAGTATATCCTCCTGTCCTCATAGAAATAGACTTAGGCTTTTTAAGATTCTTAATAGAGGAGTTGCTATAAAATAAACACACCTTTTTTGTTGTTAATACTGGACATGTCTCATAATATTACTTTAATATGTTATCGTGCTAATGTAGCCTCAACAACTCTGCCGTTTGAAGGAAAACTTATTCCTTATTCATGATGTTTTCTTGTGGAAAGGCTAGTGTAACAATATTGGCCTTTTACTGTCCCTCCACTCATTCCTGTCTAGTGAGAAAAGAATGATTTCTAATCGATGTGTCAGGTAGCAGACTGGGCATGCTCCTCAGTCCCTTTCTCCTGCCCTTCCCTTAGGGCATCTTGTCTCAGTCTCTATGTTGTAAAGGAAGGCCTGTGATCCTGGGAGGTAGGATCAATTCAGTGAAATGTTAGGACCTGGTGCATTGGCTGAAAACATTGAGAGGTTGACAAAGACTGGAATTTAGGGAGCAAAATAGTGCCCTGAGATGAAAACTTCTGGCAGAACCTTGATCAAGAGGCTTTAACACAATCCTAAATTTTGTGTTTTTAATTTGGCTTATAGGCCATGGAAGCTGTGGTATAAGCAAGTAAAGCTGAGGCCAAAAATGTGGTTATATATAGCAAACAGAGAGTTTGTAAACATACCTTTTAGACATTTGGAGGTGGAATAATCCTTAGTTATTTTACTGTGTTTTTCTGCAAAATCTGGGGGCTAGGACTGTCAACAGCAACTAAGTTCCTTATTCTAGAGTGCGCTGGTGTGTGGACTTCTAGCTTTGACTTCTTTATACCAGGCTTCTTGGCAGCATAGAGAGGCTACTCAGGGTCCCATTCTTTTAAATGATGGATTTAGAGCAAAGGGAGGAAACTAGAAGGGATGACTTTAAATTCACATGGCTTGTCCAAAGTTTCCAGACCTACACCTCACTACAAAGTCTCAAGTTGTTTTTGAATTGTTAAAGATATAATGGCTGACCGTGGCATTAGAATTCAGAGGCCAAATTGTGGATTGGCCCATACAAGTGTGGTAGAAATTAATAAAAAATAAACCACAAGAAGAATTTGAGTTTTTTTAGAAAGAATAAAAAGCTGTCTCCTTGGGAGGAAGCAAACAAATCGTTCATTGAAATTATTGTAAACCTAAAGGCAATTAAAAATCTTGTCATGAAACACGACCTCTAGGGATCATAAAGGAAAAGATGCAGTGGTTTCCAAAGTGTGTTTCAGTCTTACTGTCAGAACAGGAATAGTGGAATTATAATGAGCTATGAGGAGAGGCATTTATATAAGACAAATATTAAAATCTTGGCTCGGTAAAGGTGAAGAAGAAAATGAGATATTGAAGGCCAGTATTGACTGGAGGGTCACAACTGTGTCTAACTGCTTTGAGAAAGCATTATCACAAGGGGACATATATTTTAGTAGTTGTTAGTTGTTGCTAAATCAGAAATGGTGACACGGGCTGGAGATACCTAACAGAAGAAGGCTGGCAAGACTTTAGAGAGCAGACTGGAACAGACTCTATCAAAGAGAGCCAAAGTCCAGGAAACTATAAGAAATTTAGAGACGTTAGACTCCATATCATAGACTCCATATCAGATCATGGAGTCTAAATTTAGAAATTTAGACTCCATATCATAGAGAGTCTGTTATGAGAGAAATTGGGTTACTACTACCTCTGAAAGAGTAAGCCAGCAGGGCTTCCCCGGGGGCGCAGTGGTTGAGAGTCCGCCTGCCGATGCAGGGGACACGGGTTCGTGCCCCGGTCCGGGAAGATCCCACATGCCGCGGAGCGGCTGGGCCCGTGAGCCATGGCCGCTGAGCCTGCGTGTCCGGAGCCTGTGCTCCGCAACGGGAGAGGCCACAACGATGAGAGGCCTGCATACTGCAAAAGAGTAAGCCAGCATACTAAATGCTACAATAATCTAGAGAGAATTTAATGAGTAAATCCACAAAAATGTGCACTATTGTTGGAAATACAAAGTAAGGGTGGAGGTGTGACCAGTAGATAATTTTGAAAAACTCAGAACCTACTGATTTCATGTTTCTCATTATGGAGGATGCCTCAATAAAAAAAATTTGAGTAACATATTAGAATAAAAATATGTAGGGGCCACAAAGCAAGGAAAAGAAAAATAAAAGGAAAGAAATTTGACTCTCAGTTCCCGCAAACAGTTCTAGTCTTCATGGATTCAGGAAGGAAAGGATCAAAGTATTTTAAACTATTGGAAATATAACTGTTTCTCAAAGGGAATTGTAAGAACAGACATAAGAGGCATATCTAACTACTGTAGATGAAGAAGAAAGAAGGGAACATTCAAAAGTTTAGGAAAGATAGCATCAGGAGGAGGCTGTGACATGGATATTGGTTGGCCCTAGAATATTAGGGGTCCAAGCTTTTAAAACCATAATAGCATCGGCATTTCAAGAATCTTTTGAAGTGTTTCTCCAACTGAAACTGATATGAGGATGAGGAGCAAAATTTCTTTTTGAAACAGATTTCCTAACCTAATGCAAAGTTTCTCAATCTCATCACTATTAACATTCCGGGAGGAATATTTCTTTGTTGTGGTGACTGTCTTGTGCACTGTAAGTGGTTTAGCAGCATCCCTGGCCTCTGTGCCCTAGATGCCATTATCATACCCTTTCTTCCCCACCTCCCTAGCTGTGAAAATCAAAAATGTCTCCAGATATTTAGCATTGTTGCATGTTCCCTGGGGACAAAATCATTCCCCATTAAAAACCACTGACCTAAGCAATTCCTGTTAGAAGAGGTGTGGAAGAAGCCAGTGTGGCACGGAATGGAAAAGTCTGTATGCAAGACATTATGGGTGTTGTAAGGTGGAGCTTGCCCTCAGTTCATTACTGGTGCATTAGAAACACAGAGTTCAAAGGCAGAAAGGAAATAAAGGAACTGAATGTGCTGATTCAGGAAGAAAGGCATCTCAGATTAGACCTGAGGTCTAAGGCTACCATTATTGCACATTTTGTAAGAGGGCAGGATAATCTCATGCAACTTTCTATGAGAGGTGAATGCATAAGTGTCACCCTCAAGCCCCACCGTGTCCTCCAGATATGGTAAATGCGTCATGCTCGAAGGAACCTCTCTGTGGGAGAGTTCTCCCATTATGTTGAATTTTTAAAGTTGTGGACAATTAAATTTGCCATAGATGGCTAGCGTCCTAGTTATGTAGAAACCAAGATTTTCGTTATCTATCTGCCTTCCCTCAGATACACTGAGTCTCTGCCATGGCCTTTGGAAACGCTTAAGACCTTTGTCTGTGGACATAATTTTGCCTGGAAGAACTGCTTAGGAAACAAGGATTATTTCATATTCCAAATTTCATTGAAGATGGGGCCAGCACTGTTATAGTCTTGTATGTCTTAGTAACCTTTTGGAATCTTGAAAAATGAGGCTCATCAGAGATTTTGAAACAGAGTCAGATTCACAGCTCTGAAGGATTGAAACTGCTGTGCCTCAACCAAGGCTTCTCATAGAGAATCTCTCCAGCTGAAACTGAACAAAATAAGAAGCTGACCTCAATTTAACTTGAAATATTTGTAATTTAACTTTCAGTGGCAAGATAATTTTCATTTGTGCTTCAATTTTATTGGACTTAATTTGTGAATACTTTGAAAGTGAGGTACATGAGTGTTCAATTTCTTCATTTCTTGAGAAATTAATAATGAAAGAGAGTTTATGTTAAAATTTGAGGACTCTTATTGCTGTCATTTTATTACTCGAGTATCTTTGATCTCACTGTAGAACCTCTGATAGCTATGTTAATGTGGCTGGGGAAAAAAATTGGAATTAGGATAGTGAGTGAGCGTTAGGCTATGGATAATAGAGTGGTCTTAGAAATTTTAATATACTGCATGGTTCTGATCCATTTCGGAGCATTTTGGAGGCAAAACTATGCTGACCTAAGAAAACCCAAAATGGAGCAATGGTGGCTCTTGGAGTGTGGTCTCTTGAAATTGAGAGTTGGTCTTGTGGTGATAGTATGCTACAAATCTTCTTTCTTGGAAAATAGCTCCAACGCTGGTTTATCACTAGCGTAAGAGTTAGCCCAATGGGTTTAGAGACTGAAAAGCTGAGCAAAATTGGATGCGGAAACATTTGTCCTTACTTCCTTATATTTCCCTCAACGTGGAGGGATGCGTATTAGTGCAACACTCTTGTCTCACTTCACTTCCTGCTGGTGGTGGCGCGCTGAATTCAGCTTGGTGATTTGACAGAGGAATGCGCAGTCCTAGCTCTGCCCCTTCCTCCTGCCGTTTTCTTCTGAGCAAGGTACCCTCCGGAAGCTCTGTGGGAGGCTTGCTTTAGGTACGTTTCCCTTGTGCTCACAGTCTGACAGCGGTAGACTCCCACAAGAAAGGCCTGACGGTGTTTTGCACCACCTTTCTTACTCTGAGGTTTCACTGTAATGCTAATAGTTATCTCAGTCCTACTCCCCATCTGTCTCTGAAGTGGTTCAGAATTCCGGACAGGAGAAAACGGTTACAATTTATGAGACCCTTCAAACTCCGAATGATCCTCTTACCACTTAAGGAAGGAATAAAGGGGGTCGGAATACAAAACTCCGTCCTACCACCCAAATCTAAACTGTCCTTGAGCCTTTTGTTCCTGGCTCCCTCTCCACAGGTACTCCCATTTAAGCTAAAAACCAGGCCAAATTAAACCCTTAGGATAATAAGCAGACACCCAGTTTTGTCCTCCATGGCAGAGATTCTGCTGTTTAGAAGGTGGAGGAAATGCTTTGGATCTGATCTGTTCACTCTGGCGTTGTTTTCATTTCCTAGAGGATTGGCAAAGCACCTACCTATAGGGTTTGTTTCAGAGGTATTCTGGCTCATCGTCCAGTGCTTCTTCATTATACCATATTGTCTAGTAAAATCTGAGAATCCCTCTTTGTATATTTCCACTGCTAAGTGACATGCACAGAGGTGTTCAATGCAGTAGATCCCATTAATACACTGGCATCAGGATATAAGCCAACATTTGCTTTAGAGATGTTCTCTAACAGTTGAGTGAATAAATTTTATGAGTATCATAGGTACACAAAGCATAGTTTTTTAAGGAGTGCTCACCTTTACCATTATCCATCTGGTGACTTTGGCCAAGTCACTAAATAACTTTAAGTTTCAGTTCCTCAATATGTTTGTTAAAAAAAAAAAAAGACAATGATACCTACTCAAATATGTGATGGTAAAGTAATACCACAGATGTAGAAGTGATTGAAAAGTTGAACGGATTTTAGGAATGTTATGTATCTGAATGATAGTGTAACCACAGCCATGGACGACTAAGGCTCTTGATGATGGGTATTTGGTGAATGCGCTTTTTGTGAGTCATCCATTCTACGGTGTGTGTAGCACTGGGCACAAAGCAGGCACTCTGAAATATCTCTTCATATGATTATCACATTACAAACAGCTGAAGGATCCAGCTTTCCACAGGATCCAGTATACCTGTCTAAATATGAAGGAGTAGCCTTTGGATAAACCTTTTTTTTAATGTTGATAGTGAACAAAACTTTCAGAACCATGTGTTTATTTTGCTCAGTCTTTGATTCTGCATAGCTAGGCACTGGTTTGACTCTCCTTTCTTGCAGGGAAGAGGCCCATGACTCATAACAGGCTTTTCCCTAGACCAGTGTTTCTCAAATATGTTAATTCTGATTAACAGTAGGTTGATTCTGTAGGTTAGGGCTGGGCCCCAAGATACTGCATTTCTAACAAGCTCACAGATGATACTGATATTATTGGTCTGCAGACACTTTGAGTGAGAAGGCAAGTCTCAGAGACCATAGACAGATCCTTTCTAAAAAGGACCTTAAAAAAGAACAAAAAAGGGAAAACTACTCTTGCAATTAATTTGAAATTGATCAAGGTTCCAGCAGGGGAGAGGGGAGCAGTGTTGTGTTTTATAGCCTAACACCTGTAGCATGAGGAATGATTTGTCTATCTAGAAAACTTTATGAAATTCATGAAAAACACAGGTAATCATTGACCAGATTTGAAGAATTCTTTGTAAAGCTTAGCAGCTGGAAAGAGTTGAACAAATATGATGCATATTTTCTTGCCCATTGAGGTCAGTTAGTTGGCAGATAGGAAGAGCTACCTCTCGATATCATTGTCATTGTTGTAGTCAGTTTCTTCATCATGAAAACATCTATTTGGAGCACGTCATTAATGATCAATTCTGTTATGCATCCTGTCAAAAGTCTACCATATAGTCTGTATGAGATAGGCCACATTGTGACCCCAACCTTGTCCAGGTAAATAACAATATTCAGTCCCTTAGAGATAGCTTCTACCTTGTATGCATGCAACTACTACAAGAATCAAGAATCAAATGAAGTATTTATTTATAACAGTATTTATCTCCTCTTTGATGGTAGGTAGGAAGAAACCAGTATAATCAGAACACCAATTAGCTTTTAGCATTTTCTTTATTCCTTCTATATTTTTCATGATCATAGTCAATGATGAATCTGATGTAATGACCATCAAAAACAAGAAAAATAAAGTGCCCACACTATCAAGGGCCCCTCTTTTTTTAATGAAAGTGATCACAATAGGATCTCATTAAATTGGGTCAATTGAGATTGGGTGAGTATAACATATGAATCATGGCATGTTTTAATAATGTATTACTTTCAAATATCCACAATAACTAGAATGAAGCTCAAAGAACACTTTTTAATGAATAAATAAGAATACAATTAATCATTTGATATTATAAGTAGATTCTTTTAAAATGTTTGAGGGTGTCAGGAAATTGTTCTTTGAAGTTGTAATTTTATTGCTCCTTTTTACCATTACCATGTATGTAAAAGTTTTGTTTAAAAATAAATTGACCCAAACTTAAAAAAACATCCTGGTCCTTCTATATGTGCCATATGATGGAGCTGGAAAAAATGAAATCTTGCTGACATTGCAAGTTTGCTTTTCTGTTTGGCTGAAGTTTTTTCAGGCCCTCAGCCTGTGAACATATGCTCTGGTTATATTTTGACCAAGTCAAGAGACCGTTTTTTGGTGGCATAAGGATATGCATGGTTCACTTTCCTTCCCTAATATGAGTAAATTTCTGTTGCTGTCTTCATGTTCCAGTGTTGTTTAGAAGCAGGCGATGGTATCCTGCCAGATGCTTGCATTCCAAGGTTCTTGTCTATAGGTGGAGCCGCCTATCTGGCATTTGATGAAAACCCTTTCACTGATTATTCTATTTTCACATTTTTTTAAAAATAATATCCCAATTAACTGCTTCAATATGTTTATGAAATTTCTAACCTGATAATACCAACAGGCATAACATTTGGTAGAGATATTTTGATGTGAGCATAGCTGGTAGTGGTAATACAGCAATAATTGCCGGCTCATTTACGGACTATTTAGGTCGTGCAGTGAGCCAGATGAGAACAGCTAATGAGCACAGCTTCTTGCTGTAATTAGTCAAACAGTGGTGGCTCACAGATGATTTACAGTTTGCAAAAAAATCTGTGTATTTACTGAAGTGCTTATGTATTCTGTAAAGTTGTGACAAAGTAACAACTTGGGGATGTTGTGCTTTCTGCTCCCACATACCCTTCAGAGAGCTTAAACAATAATGCTCTCAGCACCGGCAGCTTTGGTGGCAAGTGGCACAAGTGATAGGTGGCTTCAGGTTTTCTTTTTTGCTTGTTTCTCACCCAGTATTTCTTTCATATCCCACAGTTTCTTTCACATGCCTCTTTAACAATGTGGCAGGTACAACAAAGCATCTCCACAGCTTTTCCATTATGTCTGCTGTAAGGTGAGATTGTTTGTTAGTCACATTTTTAAGAGCCAAACAGCTGGAATAATCACAAGTAACTGCAGAGTATGGTGACCTGTCTTTAAAAGGTGGATTCTCCATTTCTGGAGAGGACTGAGAGGACTGAAGCCAGAAAGCTATACCTGTAGATTTAGAAGGATCTCACTTGGAAAATATTCTGTTAAAAAAAAAAAAAAGATTGGTTTGAAGCTGCCCTTGGTTTTGGAATTATGCCAGAGGCATGGCTTTAGATCCCTGTGATGATTAGCTTTCAAGGAAAGATGGTTCTGCCACTTTTTAAAAATATTTTTCTATAGGTAAAAAATATTACTGTTAGATTTTTTCCATTATATTTTTTTCTTAATTTCTCTTCTTGCAATCAGACTAATTTCTTTTTTATTCTTATCTTGGTACCAATAACTTGTTAATGTCTCTGGTCAAACTTAAACATTGCCACACCACTTGCTAACCGCACTCTGATCACTGCGGCAGCCAGAAGTGACTGTCTTGTACAGCGATCCCATTGAAGACAGAAAGGTGTTTCCTTTTGGCATCAGTCTGATGGGCATTCCAGAAGAAAAAGAAAAAAGGACAGAATGAAGGAAGAAAGGAACCCTAACCTATTGAAGCATTTAATTAACCAGAGAAAGCAATTGGAAGGAATGAATATCTCTTGGGCTATCTGAATATTTTTAAAAGGTGGATTTTTCAGTTACTTGCAACAAAAATCTTGCTAAAGGATACAGTTCCAAGAAGTTGTTCATGACTCCTTTTGTTCATAAGTCCAAAACAGCTCTATACAAATGGTAGCCCACACCATCTCTTGGTGATGAAAAGAGTTGATAAATTTTGCCCTGGCTTAGATTTTTATTGGAGTTAGAAAGGTGTAAGCAGAGAGATTATGAACTTCTTTGATATTGGTGAATACCATTTAAAAGAAAGCACATGGAACTAGAAAGTACTAAGAGGGTAATAAATGTTTATTGTCAAGATTGGGCAAAATTAGGAGTAAGGAACCCAGAATGATGACAGCTAGGTCTCTGTTTCTCCAATGTGAGTAAGTGGGACTTTCTTACTAACCCGCACAGTCAGTTTTGTTCTTACTACTTGTCTGCTCTTATAGGTATGCCTTGATGTGCTTTCTACTTGGCTGCTTGCATTAATTTCTATTAGTGAATCAACAATGAAAAAAACCCATCCTCACACCATACTCTGCTAGAGAGCAGAGACTATGGTCTTTTTAATAAGTATTAATTGATAACCAATTCAGGGCAAGTTCATTCTGGAAAGTTTATAAGACGTAAAATGGTATAAGTGTAGTCAAAAAGTCATAAGGGTATTAACATTTTCTGTTGATAAGAAACTGTCAGGTGCTCCTTTTAATGAAGTGTGCTTGTTTTGGTGGCCTAATGGCACCTACTTATTTCCTTATTTACAGAGGCAACCTTCTGTCACCACTATCTCCCAGGAAAAAGAAAGCAATAATGCATTGAGATTAAGAGATATCCGGACCAGTTTCTTAGCAGAAACATGGCACTGCAAGCAGTGCTCTAAGCCCCAAGCAATGGAAATGTGATGCTCTGAGCAGGGAAACCCTCACTTTCTTCAGCTATAAAATGCAGACAATACTAGCCACTGTGAGAAATGAGGGAGGATTGAGTGGCTAGCATAGTGCCTAGTATATAGTAGATATTCAATAAAAGGTAGACTTTATTCTCATTAATAATAATTATGATAGATGTACCTTGCTAGAAAAACCAGCTCATCTCAAAAAGTTGAAGTGTACTTTTATGACAATGATGTTCATTTAAGAATTATTAACTGTTCTTCTTTGATATAGGTTCTTTTACAAACTGCATATGGGCATAGGGAGCGCCTTGAGAAAGACACATTAGTTGGTGGCCTGTAAGTGGTGGCCTCTACGTAAGGAGAAATGGGATTCACACCTGGGAGACTATCTTCAACTCATAACAGTAATGGTGAAAATGTCTAAGCAAATTTTCTACTACGCCAACCGCCAGTAATTTTTCCTTCACTTTTGTTAGTCTTTTCTGACATTTTACTTAGAAGTGTTAAACTTAACACTATTCTTTTTTTTTTAAAAAAAAGGTATGCAGCAGCTAACTTTTGACTGTTTATCAGCTATATGTTTGTCCATTAGGCTTCTCTTACTTAGTGCATATTTCCCTATTTATTTGCATTGTTATCCAGAAAACATAATATCAAGATTCTGTTGCTCCAATTAATCATTGAACAGATCTGGCAAAAAAATTTCACAGGAGAGAGAATTTTTCCTTTTAATCATGATACATATTAAACACAAACTTGGTTATAAATCGTCAAGGCAGTTACTTACTGAAATTAAACTTGATATGTGAGCCTCTTGGACCAAATCCCCTTGGACATTCTCAATTATTTTGTAAGACAAAATTATTTTTCTCTGCATGGGTCTTCTAAGAGTCTGAGAGGCCACTATGTAATCATCTTAAGTATGACCTCTTGAGGAAATGGCACACACACACACAGAACATGGTAAGCACAGTTATGGGGTCTGAGAAAATTGACTAAACTTGTAGGACGAGAGACTGTCACAAGTTCATTAAAGATGAAAAAATTATGAATCTTCATGTACCTAGGATTTAAAAAATTATCTCAAGGAGGTAACTTTTAAATGCTTGTCAGTGACCATAGAATAGTTAATTTATATGAGAGATAATAAAAATTCTTAAATGGATAAAAAACACGTATCTGCAGTTGTTATAAAAGACTTTTTCAGAGTGAGGTACCATTTTGTACTCAGAAGACTGGCAAAATCTCTAGAAGATGAATATGAGTTTATATGTGTAGAAATGAATACTTTCATACTTATTTTTGCAGCTTCATTAAGACATATTGATGCATAATAAGTTGTACATATTTAAAGTATACAATTTGATGCATTTTAACATACCTGTCATATCTTTAAAGACCTTGTCATATCAGAATAATGAGCATATTCATTGCCCCCAAGAGTTTCTTTATGCCCCTTTGTAATTGATCCATCTCTCCTCCTCTCCTGTCTTCCCAATTAGTGATCCTCTTTCTGTCACTATAAATTAGTAACATTTTATGGAATTTTATAGAAAGATAATCAAAGAGTATGTACTCACTTATTGTCTCACTTATATCACTTAGCATAATTATTTTAAGATTCATCTATGTTTTGTATATCAATAGTTTATTTTTTTATTGCTGGGTAGTATTCCATTGTATGGCTATACCACAGTTTGTTTACCATTTGATAATAGACATTTGAGAGTTTTTTTCTTCTTTGAGGGTGAGCTGTATAAAGCTGCTCTGAGTATTAGTGTACAAGGTTTTATATGGACATGTGTTTTCATTTCTTGGGTAAATACATTGGAGTGGAACGGATAGGTCATACTGTAGGTGTATGTTTAACTTTTTAAGGCACTGCCAGGCTGTTTTCCAAAGTGAAACTGTTTTCAGCAGTCTCTGAGAGTCCCACTTGCTCCACACCCGTGCTAACACTTAGTATGATCATTTTTGGGTTTTGGTTTTTATTATTTTTAATTTTGTCTATTATAATATGTAGTGGTATTTCACTGTGGTTTTATTTTATTTAAGTTCTACAGCTGTGTTTTCTTTATCAGAATTCTTTGGGTACTCTAAGTCCTTTGTATTTCCACATATATCTTAGAATCAGTTAGATAATTTTTACCCAAATGCCTGTAGGGGGTTTTGATAGGATTGCATTAAACCTGCAGATCAATTTGGGAAGAAGTGACACCTTAGCAATAATAAGTCTTCTGAGCCAAGAACACGGAATATCTCTCCCTATATTTATTTAGATCTTCTTTAATTTCTCTCATCAATGTTTTCTACTTTTCAGTGTATAGGTCTTGTACATATTTAGTCAAAATATATCTCTGTTTTATATTTTTTGGTGGCATTATAAAGGATATTTTGTGGATTGATTTAATTTTAATTTCCAGTTGTTTGTTGCTGGTATATAGCAATACAATTAATTTTTGTTTTTTGACCTTCCATCCTGAGAATCCTTCTAAACTCACTTATTAGTTGCCTCTTTTGAAGATTTTCTAGGATTTTTGGGTAGACAATCATGTCATCTGCAAATAAATATCTGCATATCTTATTTTTTTTTTTAATTTATCTATTTATTTTCATACTTCATTGCACTGCTTAGGACCTCCAGGATCATTGGAGCAGACATTCTGTCTCATTCCTGATCTTAGGGAGAAAGAAGGCAGTGTTTCACTATAATATATGATGTTATTTGTAGCTTTTAATGTATATGTCCTTTATCAGGCAGAGGAAATTTCCTTCTATTCCTAGTTTGCTGAGAGTTTCATCATGAGTGGATGTTGGATTTTGTCAAATGCTTTTTCTGCTTCTATTGATATGGTCATTTGGTGTTGCTTTTTTAATCTGCTAATTTGATTAATTGCCTTGATTGATTTTGAATGTTAAACCAATTTGAATTTAAATCAAATTCAAGTCAAACCATCTTGAATTTCTGAAAAAAATTGTACTTAGTCATGATATATTATTCATGCTTATATTTTTGCATTTGCTTTGCTAATACCTTAAGGCCTTTTATATCTATGGTCATGAGAGATATTGGTCTGTAATTTTCTTTTCTTATAATGTCTTCATCTGGTTTTGGAATCAGGGTGATGCTGCCTTCATAGACTGAGTTGGGAAGTGTTCCCTCTTTAAATTTTTCTGTAAGAGTTCATGTAGAATTTGTATTAGTATTTACTTAAATGTTTAGTGGCATTCATTAGTAAAGCTATCTAGGACTGGACTTTTCTTTGTGAGAAGGTTTTAAATTGCAAATTAACTTAAGTAATAGGTAGAGAAGACTTTAGTTCATTTCTTGATTGGGCTTTGATAGTTTATATCTTTCAAGAAATTGTCCTTTTCTTCTAAATTGTTGCATTTCTTAGCATTTTAATCTCATAGAATGTGTAGTAATGTCACCTCTCTCATTCTTGATATTGGTAATATGGGTCATTTTTTCTTGATTTCTGGTTAGAGGATTATCAATTTTATTAATCTTTTCAAAGAAACAGCATTAATTTCTTTACTGATTTTCTATTTTCTAGTTTATTTTTTTCTGGTCTGATCTTTATTATTTCCCTTCTTCTGTTTATTTTGGTTTTATTTGCTCTTTCTTTGCCTCAGTTTTTAGTGTAGATATTCTAGACATTTATTTAAGACTCGCTTCTTTTTTTTCTAATTCAGGTGTTTAGTGCTACAAAATTTCCTCTAAGCATAGCATTAGCTGAATCCCACAAATTTTGATATGTTTTCATTTTCATTCACTTCGAAACTGTTAATTTCCCTTATGATACTATTTTGACACATAGTGTATTTAGAAGTTTGTTGTTTAACTCACATGTATTTGGGGATTTTCTAGAGATTTTTCTGTTAAAGATGTCTAAGTTCATTTAGTGTGATCAGAGAACATACTTTATATGGTTTGAATCCTTTAAAATTTATTAAGTTTTATAATGGCCCAGATTATAGTCTGTCTTTATAAATCTTCCATGAAAAGAAAAATAATGTGTCTTCTTCTGTTATTGCATGGAATGTTCTATAAATGTCAGATATCTTAGGTCAAGATAACTGAGATTATCATGAGTCTTCTAAACCTTAAATACTTTCTGTCTGCTTGTTCTATCAATTACTGAGAGATGGGTATTGGAACCTTTGATCATTATGTACATTGGTCTTTTTTTACCCTTTAAATTCTGTCATGTTTTGCTTCATATATTTTGAAGCCCTGTTATTAGGTGCATAAACCTTTAGGACTTTTATGTTTTTCTTCTGAATTGATCCCTTTATCATTATGAAATGACTCTGTCTTCTTTATCTTGACAATATGCCATGCTCTGAAATCTTTTTTTTAATTAATTAATTTATTTATTTTTGACTGTGTTGGGTCTTTGTTGCTGCATGTAGGCTTTCTCTAGTTGTGGCAAGCAGGGGCTACTCTTCATTGTGGTGCATGGGCTTCTCACTGTGGTGGCTTCTCTTGTTGTGGAACATGGGCTCTAGGCACGCGGGCTTCAGTAGTTGTGGCACACGGGCTCAGTAGTTGTGGCTTGTGGGCTCTAGAGCGCAGGCTCAGTAGTTGTGGTGCATGGGCTTAGTTGATCCGTGACATGTGGGATCTTCCCAGACCAGGGCTCAAACCTGTGTCCCCTGCGTTGGCAGGCAGATTCTTAACAACTGCGCCACCAGGGAAGCCCTCTGATATCTATTTTGTCTTATATTAATAATGCCACTTCAGCTTTTTTTGACTGGTGTTAGTATGGTATATCATTTTCCATCCTTTTCATTTTAACCCTTTGTGTTTTTATATTAAAGTGTGATTCTTATTAGCAGCATATGGTTGGATTTTTTAAAATCCATTTTGACAACCTCTGTCTTTTAATTGGAGCATTTGAACCGTTTACATTTAATATTACTATTGATGTTTTTAGGCTTAAGTCTCATCTTGCTATTTGTTTTCTGTCCTGTCCTTTGTTAGCTTTTTCCCCTTTTTCTGTCTTCTTTTAGATTAATTATTTTTTGTGATTTCATTATTGGCTTGTTTTGTTCTTTTAGTGGTTGATTTAGTTTGTTTTTCAAAAATATATATGCATCTTGAATTTGTCACCTATTGAAAGTGAGACACTGTTCTGTAGTTATCAGATTGACAAAAATTTAAAAAGAGGAATATGAACTTATTGAAGAAATAAATATACTCTTACATTTCTGGTAGGTGTATGAATTGATATCATGTGTCTGGGGTGCAATTTGGCAGTAGTATCAAAAACCCTAAGATAATCCATTTGACACAACTGTTCTACTTCTAAGATGTTAACTTAAGGAAAAAAATTGGATGTATGCACAAAGGTGCATGTATAATGATATTTTTACCACAGCATTGTTTGTAATAGCAAGATAATGGAAATGCTTTGAATGTCGAGCAACATGGGAGAGATTAGATAAATTATACTATAGCCATTTTTTAGAATATCACACTATCATTAAAATGATGTTGTAGATTTGTAATTTTGCCATAGAATGATGCTGTCTTGTATGTGTTCTCTCCCTCCCTTTCTCTCTCTCTCCAGATACATGTATGTGTGTATATATACATGTACATACATACATATAGAATTACAGGATAATATGTAATCTCATTTTTTGATTGGCAAAAAAACACACATACATGTGTATGGGAAGAATGTGAAAATATAACAGTGCCTATGTCTAGGTGATGGAATTTTATCAATTTTACTTTAATTTAATATTTCTTTTTTAATGTAATAATCATGAATTAAGTAATTTGTTTTAGTTAAAGCTAAAATATAATAATGATAGCAGTGACTACTTTGAGCTTAATTTTCCTATTATTTAGTCATTTTACCAGAATAATTGAGGTGATACTATTGACTATGTGCCTCATAAAAATGTTTTAAAATGTCAGGGACTGCACCTAGTCCCATATTGATTTTGGATATTTTGCATTATGTTATATGATGAAGTCTTTTAATAGCATTGATAAACATTCATAAATGACAGAGGCAGTTTGCAGCAAAGCAAGGGCAGTGTAGCATCACATTATTAACGGACTATCACATCCCAATTGTCTAGAGTAGTGTAAAATGAACTTATCTTTTTACAAAAGATAATGGGAGAAATTCAAGCCTTTGGTTTCCTTTAGTTCAAGTACATAACTCAGTTCTCTGCAGTTGCTTCATCTTGAAAGGGTGTCCTTTTCTGAGACGTTCTCTGATTTTGCTCATGTTAGAAATATCTTTAAGAAGTCTTTTTCAATAAGTTTCACAGTTCTGCTTTGAGCCTTAGATAAAAGTACATTGCTTAAAAGTGGTAAAATTTTGAAAACAAAATAAACTGAATTATGTTGGAACTTATGTTTTAATTCAGTTTCATATTTTCTTTGTCAGTATTTGGGGCATACAGCTTCTCTCTCAAGGGGATTTATTTTCTGATTTGCTTTCTTATGTCTATTCTCATGAGAAACACCTGCAACATTTCATGAAAATCATTGCCCTCATATATTTTTCAGAGTTTTTCTTTTTTCTCCTCTGAGGATTCATTTATTAGGTATAAGTTAGAAGAACCAAACTGAGGCTTTGGTTTACATACCAATAATCTGTGGCTTCCCATCAGTGATTTCCATTGTAGGTTTGTATTACTGTGAGAATACCTGAATTTTTCTGAGGAAATGAGATTTTTTTTTCTTTTCTTTTTTTCTTGTGTTTGGTTAAGGAAACTTATCTTCAAGTGTAAATTTCAACCTAAATTGGAAGAGATAAACATGTAATATGCCAGTTTGTCAAGTGCTTTAGGCAATTATATGGAATAAATCATAGGTAGCATCAAGAGTAGGTAAGAAAATATGGCAGATTTACAAGATAGTTTGCAATTAGAGGAACTTAGCTTTAGAGAAATTAGTTTAATATACCCTAAAACTTGATGAACTAGTGTTTGAGTGTCCGTCAAGCTAATAACTTTCCCAGTATATGTAGTGCCTATACTAATTAAATCTGAAAGCAAGGAAAGGATGAAACTCTGGAGCTGGAACTTGGGATCAGCAGATACAGCATAATCCCATCTTTAAATCTGGAAAACCTAAGGAAGAAAATATACCTAACCCTGTTCCTTTTGTCAATTAACAAATATTTGTTGCCTGGCTCCTATCTGCAAACCGTCTGCCAAGCACAGGAGACTCAGTGAAGAAGACAGACGTTGCTCCTGTGTTTAGGGAACTTAATTCCTGCACTGTAAATAGCTTCTATATCAGAGTATTTTGGGTGTTTTTAACCTTTGTGCTCCTCTGTATTTTCAAAAATTCCTATTCCTAAAAATACGATTTCAAAGAAAAAACGAATAAGTACTGCATTTTAAAAAGTGGCCCCAGGATAAATAAAATCTATAAATCAATAAAGTCATTATTCACTGAAGTCTATACTCTTGTTTCTAGTCAGCTTGCTGTGGCATGCCATCCTGAGTTTGTTTCTCTCATTTAATGGTTCCAGTTTGGTTTCAC